>NC_048578.1:31753271-31758271 GCF_013265735.2 Oncorhynchus mykiss | reverse complement strand
CTATTGCTACATGGTTGTTATAATGTGTGTTCTGTCTCCATAGTGACTATTGCTACATGGTTGTTGTAATGTGTGTTCTGTCTCCATAGTCACTATTGCTACATGGTTGTTATAATGTGTGTTCTGTCTCCATAGTCACTATTGCTACATGGTTGTTATAATGTGTGTTCTGTCTCCATAGTCACTATTGTTACATGGTTGTTATAATGTGTGTTCTGTCTCCACAGTCACTATTGTTACATGGTTGTTGTAATGTGTGTTCTGTCTCCATAGTCACTATTGTTACATGGTTGTTATAATGTGTGTTCTGTCTCCATAGTCACTATTGCTACATGGTTGCTGTAATGTGTGTTCTGTCTCCATAGTGACTATTGTTACGTGGTGGTTGTAATATGTGTTCTGTCTCCATAGTGACTATTGCTACATGGTGGCTGTAATGTGTGTTCTGTCTCCATAGTGACTATTGTTACGTGGTGGTTGTAATGTGTATTCTGTCTCCATAGTCACTATTGTTACGTGGTGGTTGTAATATGTGTTCTGTCTCCATAGTGACTATTGCTACATGGTAGCTGTAATGTGTGTTCTGTCTCCATAGTGACTATCGCTACGTGGCGGCAGCGCTGGCGGTGATGCGTAACGTCACTCAGCAGATCAACGAGAGGAAGAGGAGGCTGGAGAACATTGACAAGATCGCCCAATGGCAGGCCTCCGTCCTGGACTGGGAGGTACGTACTGTGCACCACTCTGAACGAACCATCCCTCAACGGAGTGTGTGTGTGTGTTTAAAACGAGCGTCTTTAGGTCCTCGAATAGTGCTAAATAAAGACATGTATTATTATTGTCCCCAGGGTGATGACATCCTGGACCGGAGCTCGGAGTTGATCTATACAGGAGAAATGTCTTGGATCTACCAGCCTTATGGACGCAGTCAGCAACGGGTCTTCTTCCTCTTTGATCACCAGCTGGTCCTCTGTAAGAAGGTATGAAACCTCCCCTCTCTGTCCTGAAACCTCCCCTCTCTGTCCTGAAACCTCCCCTCTCTGTCCTGAAACCTCCCCTCTCTGTCCTGAAACCTCCCCTCTCTGTCCTGAAACCTCCCATCTCTGTCCTGAAACCTTCCCTCTCTGTCCTGAAACCTCCCCTCTCTGTCCTGAAACCTCCCCTCTCTGTCCTGAAACCTCCCCTCTCTGTCCTGAAACCTCCCCTCTCTGTCCTGAAACCTCCCCTCTCTGTCCTGCTCCAAACCAGTTCTGGTATATGTAGAAGGTATGAAACCTCTCCTCTCTGTCCTGAAACCTCCCCTCTCTGTCCTGAAACCTCCCCTCTCTGTCCTGAAACCTCCCCTCTCTGTCCTGAAACCTCCCCTCTCTGTCCTGAAACCTCCCCTCTCTGTCCTGTTCCAAACCAGTTCAGGTATATGTAGAAGGTATGAAACCTCTCCTCTCTGTCCTGTTCCAAACCAGTTCAGGTATATGTAGAAGGTATGAAACCTCTCCTGTCTGTCAAGCTCCAAACCAGTTCAGGTATATGTAGAAGGTATGAAACCTCCCCTCTCTGTCCTGTTCCAAACCAGTTCAGGTATATGTAGAAGGTATGAAACCTCTCCTCTCTGTCCTGTTCCAAACCAGTTCAGGTATATGTAGAAGGTATGAAACCTCTCCTCTCTGTCCTGCTCCAAACCAGTTCTGGTATATATAGAAGGTATGAAACCTCTCCTCTCTGTCCTGCTCCAAACCAGTTCTGGTATATATAGAAGGTATGAAACCTCTCCTCTCTGTCCTGCTCCAAACCAGTTCAGGTATATGTAGAAGGTATGAAACCTCCCCTCTCTGTCCTGAAACCTCCCCTCTCTGTCCTGCTCCAAACCAGTTCAGGTATATGTAGAAGGTATGGAACCTCCCCTCTCTGTCCTGTTCCAAACCAGTTCAGGTATATGTAGAAGGTATGAAACCTCTCCTCTCTGTCCTGTTCCAAACCAGTTCAGGTATATGTAGAAGGTATGAAACCTCTCCTCTCTGTCCTGAAACCTCTCCTCTCTGTCCTGAAACCTCTCCTCTCTGTCCTGCTCCAAACCAGTTCAGGTATATGTAGAAGGTATGAAACCTCTCCTCTCTGTCCTGTTCCAAACCAGTTCAGGTATATGTAGAAGGTATGAAACCTCTCCTCTCTGTCAAGCTCCAAACCAGTTCAGGTATATGTAGAAGGTATGAAACCTCCCCTCTCTGTCCTGTTCCAAACCAGTTCAGGTATATGTAGAAGGTATGAAACCTCTCCTCTCTGTCCTGTTCCAAACCAGTTCAGGTATATTTAGAAGGTATGAAACCTCTCCTCTCTGTCCTGCTCCAAACCAGTTCTGGTATTTATAGAAGGTATGAAACCTCTCCTCTCTGTCCTGCTCCAAACCAGTTCAGGTATATGTAGAAGGTATGAAACCTCCTCTCTGTCCTGAAACCTCCCCTCTCTGTCCTGCTCCAAACCAGTTCAGGTATATGTAGAAGGTATGAAACCTCCCCTCTCTGTCCTGTTCCAAACCAGTTCAGGTATATGTAGAAGGTATGAAACCTCTCCTCTCTGTCCTGAAACCTCTCCTCTCTGTCCTGAAACCTCTACTCTCTGTCCTGCTGCAAACCAGTTCAGGTATATGTAGAAGGTATGAAACCTCCTCTCTGTCCTGAAACCTCCCCTCTGTCCTGCTCCAAACCAGTTCAGGTATATGTAGAAGGTATGGCACCTCCCCTCTCTGTCCTGTTCCAAACCAGTTCAGGTATATGTAGAAGGTATGAAACCTCTCCTCTCTGTCCTGAAACCTCTCCTCTCTGTCCTGAAACCTCTCCTCTCTGTCCTGTTCCAAACCAGTTCAGGTATATGTAGAAGGTATGGAACCTCCCCTCTCTGTCCTGTTCCAAACCAGTTCAGGTATATGTAGAAGGTATGAAACCTCCCCTCTCTGTCCTGAAACCTCCCCTCTCTGTCCTGAAACCTCCCCTCTCTGTCCTGAAACCTCCCCTCTCTGTCCTGAAACCTCCCCTCTCTGTCCTGTTCCAAACCAGTTCAGGTATATGTAGAAGGTATGAAACCTCTCCTCTCTGTCCTGTTCCAAACCAGTTCAGGTATATGTAGAAGGTATTAAACCTCTCCTTTCTGTCAAGCTCCAAACCAGTTCAGGTATATGTAGAAGGTATGAAACCTCCCCTCTCTGTCCTGTTCCAAACCAGTTCAGGTATATGTAGAAGGTATGAAACCTCTCCTCTCTGTCCTGTTCCAAACCAGTTCAGGTATATGTAGAAGGTATGAAACCTCTCCTCTCTGTCCTGCTCCAAACCAGTTCTGGTATATATAGAAGGTATGAAACCTCTCCTCTCTGTCCTGCTCCAAACCAGTTCAGGTATATGTAGAAGATATGAAACCTCCCCTCTCTGTCCTGAAACCTCCCCTCTCTGTCCTGCTCCAAACCAGTTCAGGTATATGTAGAAGGTATGGAACCTCCCCTCTCTGTCCTGTTCCAAACCAGTTCAGGTATATGTAGAAGGTATGAAACCTCTCCTCTCTGTCCTGAAACCTCTCCTCTCTGTCCTGAAACCTCTCCTCTCTGTCCTGCTCCAAACCAGTTCTGGTATATGTAGAAGGTATGAAACCTCTCCTCTCTGTCCTGTTCCAAACCGGTTCAGGTATATGTAGAAGGTATGGAACCTCCCCTCTCTGTCCTGTTCCAAACCAGTTCAGGTATATGTAGAAGGTATGAAACCTCCCCTCTCTGTCCTGCTCCAAACCAGTTCAGGTATATATAGAAGGTATGAAACCTCTCCTCTCTGTCCTGAAACCTCTCCTCTCTGTCCTGAAACCTCCCCTCTCTGTCCTGCTCCAAACCAGTTCAGGTATATGTAGAAGGTATGAAACCTCTTCTCTCTGTCCTGTTCCAAACCAGTTCTGGTAGGATCTACAGCGCAAGGAATGATGGCCTGTGTCCTAACATGGCTTGGCCATCCTACACACACACACACACACACACACACACACACACACACACACACACACACACACACACACACACACACACTGCTCGGGGATGTCTGCAGAACATGCTTAATTATGAATCCCTCATCTTTGTTCTTGAGTTTCTTATTCACGATGTACAACACAACATGTGCAATGGCTGCCCTCAGGGTGTGTTTCTGGCATGTTCCTCTCTCTCTCTCTTCCTTCCTTCCTTCCTCCTCTCATCCTCTATAATAAGGGCAGTATTGTTCTCAGCTCCGTCTCATTGTGTTGAATGACCACTGGTATAAGAAGTCTATAATTCACAGCTATGCATATCTCTGTTGCTTAATGGTTTAGCTTGAGGTTTGTGAGCTAGCTTTAAACCAGGGCTTTGTTTTTGTTATTGAGAAGAGAGGATAGAGATTTGTTGTTGAGGACAGAGAAGAGAGAGAGAGGGGTGAGATAGGGCGAGAGAGAGACAAAGAGAAAGAGAGACAAAGAGAAAGAAAGAAAGAAAGAAAGAAAGAAAGAAAGAAAGAAAGAAAGAAATGAGAGGATAGAGCTTTGTTGTTGAGAGATTAAGGAGTTGTGTGTTTTTGTGGCAGATGGAGAGGGTTGCATAAGAGGATAATATGGGGAAACGTCTGCAGGATAAAACCAATCAGAGACACAACACACACACACACACACACACACACACACACACACACACACACACAAACTGACACCACTTCCCTCTCTCTCCTCTAGGACCTGATTCGTAGGGACATCCTGTACTATAAGGGCCTACCAACACCTCTCTCTCTAGGACCTGATTCGTAGGGACATCCTGTACTATAAGGGCCTAACAACACCTCTCTCTCTAGGACCTGATTCGTAGGGACATCCTGTACTATAAGGGCCTAACAACACCTCTTTCTCCTCTAGGACCTGATTCGTAGGGACATCCTGTACTATAAGGGCCTAACAACACCTCTCTCTCCTCTAGGACCTGATTCGTAGGGACATCCTGTACTATAAGG
>NC_048578.1:31643271-31750771 GCF_013265735.2 Oncorhynchus mykiss | reverse complement strand
TCACTCTTTTACTGTAAATACACACTGCACATCACTCTTTTACCATATATACACACCGCACATCACTCTTTTACCGTAAATACACACTGCACATCACTCTTTTACCGTAAATACACACCGCACATCACTCTTTTACTGTAAATACACACTGCACATCACTCTTTTACTGTAAATACACACCGCACATCACTCTTTTACTGTAAGTACACACCGCACATCACTCTTTTACCGTAAATACACACTGCACATCACTCTTTTACTGTAAATACACACTGCACATCACTCTTTTACCGTAAATACACACTGCACATCACTCTTTTACTGTAAATACACACCGCACATCACTCTTTTACTGTAAATACACACCGCACATCACTCTTTTACTGTAAATACACACCACACATCACTCTTTTACTGTAAATACACACCGCACATCACTCTTTTACTGTAAATACACACCGCACATCACTCTTTTACTGTAAATACACACCGCACATCACTCTTTTACTGTAAATACACACCGCACATCACTCTTTTACTGTAAATACACACCGCACATCACTCTTTTACCGTAAATACACACCACACATCACTCTTTTACTGTAAATACACACCACACATCACTCTTTTACTGTAAATACACACCGCACATCACTCTTTTACCGTAAATACACGCCGCACATCACTCTTTTACCGTAAATACACACTGCACATCACTCTTTTACCGTAAATACACACCGCACATCACTCTTTTACCGTAAATACACACTGCACATCACTGTTTTACTGTAAATACACACCGCACATCACTCTTTTACTGTAAATACACACTGCACATCACTGTTTTACCATATATACACACTGCACATCACTCTTTTACTGTAAATACACACCGCACATCACTCTTTTACTGTAAATACACACCGCACATCACTCTTTTACTGTAAATACACACCGCACATCACTCTTTTACTGTAAATACACACCGCACATCACTCTTTTACCGTAAATACACACCGCACATCACTCTTTTACTGTAAATACACACCACACATCACTCTTTTACTGTAAATACACACCGCACATCACTCTTTTACCGTAAATACACACCGCACATCACTCTTTTACCGTAAATACACACTGCACATCACTCTTTTACCGTAAATACACACCGCACATCACTCTTTTACCGTAAATACACACTGCACATCACTCTTTTACTGTAAATACACACCGCACATCACTCTTTTACTGTAAATACACACCGCACATCACTCTTTTACCGTAAATACACACCGCACATCACTCTTTTACTGTAAATACACACCGCACATCACTCTTTTACCGTAAATACACACCGCACATCACTCTTTTACCGTAAATACACACCGCACATCACTCTTTTACCGTAAATACACACCGCACATCACTCTTTTACTGTAAATACACACCGCACATCACTCTTTTACTGTAAATACACACCGCACATCACTCTTTTACTGTAAATACACACCGCACATCACTCTTTTACCGTAAATACACACCGCACATCACTCTTTTACTGTAAATACACACCGCACATCACTCTTTTACTGTAAATACACACCGCACAGCACTCTTTTACCATATATACACACCGCACATCACTCTTTTACCGTAAATACACACTGCACATCACTCTTTTACCATATATACACACCGCACATCACTCTTTTACTGTAAATACACACCGCACAGCACTCTTTTACCATATATACACACCGCACATCACTCTTTTACCGTAAATACACACTGCACATCACTCTTTTACCATATATACACACCGCACATCACTCTTTTACTGTAAATACACACTGCACATCACTCTTTTACCATATATACACACCGCACATCACTCTTTTACTGTAAATACACACCGCACATCACTCTTTTACTGTAAATACACACCGCACATCACTCTTTTACTGTAAATACACACCGCACATCACTCTTTTACCGTAAATACACACCGCACATCACTCTTTTACTGTAAATACACACCGCACATCACTCTTTTACCGTAAATACACACTGCACATCACTCTTTTACCATATATACACACCGCACATCACTCTTTTACCATATATACACACCGCACATCACTCTTTTACTGTAAATACACACTGCACATCACTCTTTTACCATATATACACACCGCACATCACTCTTTTACTGTAAATACACACCGCACATCACTCTTTTACTGTAAATACACACCGCACATCACTCTTTTACTGTAAATACACACCGCACATCACTCTTTTACCGTAAATACACACCGCACATCACTCTTTTACTGTAAATACACACCGCACATCACTCTTTTACCGTAAATACACACTGCACATCACTCTTTTACCATATATACACACCGCACATCACTCTTTTACTGTAAATACACACCGCACATCACTCTTTTACTGTAAATACACACCGCACATCACTCTTTTACTGTAAATACACACCGCACATCACTCTTTTACCGTAAATACACACCGCACATCACTCTTTTACTGTAAATACACACCGCACATCACTCTTTTACCGTAAATACACACTGCACATCACTCTTTTACCATATATACACACCGCACATCACTCTTTTACCATATATACACACCGCACATCACTCTTTTACTGTAAATACACACTGCACATCACTCTTTTACCATATATACACACCGCACATCACTCTTTTACTGTAAATACACACCGCACATCACTCTTTTACTGTAAATACACACCGCACATCACTCTTTTACTGTAAATACACACCGCACATCACTCTTTTACCGTAAATACACACCGCACATCACTCTTTTACTGTAAATACACACCGCACATCACTCTTTTACCGTAAATACACACTGCACATCACTCTTTTACCATATATACACACCGCACATCACTCTTTTACTGTAAATACACACCGCACATCACTCTTTTACTGTAAATACACACCGCACATCACTCTTTTACCGTTTTACTGTAAATACACACCGCACATCACTCTTTTACCGTAAATACACACTGCACATCACTCTTTTACCATATATACACACCGCACATCACTCTTTTACCATATATACACACCGCACATCACTCTTTTACTGTAAATACACACTGCACATCACTCTTTTACCATATATACACACCGCACATCACTCTTTTACTGTAAATACACACCGCACATCACTCTTTTACTGTAAATACACACCGCACATCACTCTTTTACTGTAAATACACACCGCACATCACTCTTTTACCGTAAATACACACCGCACATCACTCTTTTACTGTAAATACACACCGCACATCACTCTTTTACCGTAAATACACACTGCACATCACTCTTTTACCATATATACACACCGCACATCACTCTTTTACTGTAAATACACACCGCACATCACTCTTTTACTGTAAATACACACCGCACATCACTCTTTTACCGTAAATACACACTGCACATCACTCTTTTACCATATATACACACCGCACATCACTCTTTTACCATATATACACACCGCACATCACTCTTTTACTGTAAATACACACTGCACATCACTCTTTTACCATATATACACACCGCACATCACTCTTTTACTGTAAATACACACCGCACATCACTCTTTTACTGTAAATACACACCGCACATCACTCTTTTACTGTAAATACACACCGCACATCACTCTTTTACCGTAAATACACACCGCACATCACTCTTTTACTGTAAATACACACCGCACATCACTCTTTTACCGTAAATACACACTGCACATCACTCTTTTACCATATATACACACCGCACATCACTCTTTTACTGTAAATACACACCGCACATCACTCTTTTACTGTAAATACACACCGCACATCACTCTTTTACCGTAAATACACACCGCACATCACTCTTTTACTGTAAATACACACCGCACATCACTCTTTTACCGTAAATACACACTGCACATCACTCTTTTACCATATATACACACCGCACATCACTCTTTTACCATATATACACACCGCACATCACTCTTTTACTGTAAATACACACTGCACATCACTCTTTTACCATATATACACACCGCACATCACTCTTTTACTGTAAATACACACCGCACATCACTCTTTTACTGTAAATACACACCGCACATCACTCTTTTACTGTAAATACACACCGCACATCACTCTTTTACCGTAAATACACACCGCACATCACTCTTTTACTGTAAATACACACCGCACATCACTCTTTTACCGTAAATACACACTGCACATCACTCTTTTACCATATATACACACCGCACATCACTCTTTTACTGTAAATACACACCGCACATCACTCTTTTACTGTAAATACACACCGCACATCACTCTTTTACTGTAAATACACACCGCACATCACTCTTTTACTGTAAATACACACCGCACATCACTCTTTTACCGTAAATACACACTGCACATCACTCTTTTACCATATATACACACCGCACATCACTCTTTTACTGTAAATACACACCGCACATCACTCTTTTACTGTAAATACACACCGCACATCACTCTTTTACTGTAAATACACACCGCACATCACTCTTTTACCATATATACACACCGCACATCACTCTTTTACTGTAAATACACACCGCACATCACTCTTTTACTGTAAATACACACCGCACATCACTCTTTTACTGTAAATACACACCGCACATCACTCTTTTACCGTAAATACACACCACACATCACTCTTTTACTGTAAATACACACTGCACATCACTCTTTTACCGTAAATACACACTGCACATCACTCTTTTACCATATATACACACCGCACATCACTCTTTTACCTATGCCTCTCACCATGTGTGACCTGATCTTCGGCTTTCTGTTTACAAATCGATTTACAACTGTTCAAAAAGCGTCAAATCTAGTCACACATAGTTTTCCAGCAGAGACTTGTGCATCAAAAGACTGCTAAACACCTATGAAAAGACAGAGGGTTTTATGCATGGTGAATATTAAATCATATTTTTCATCAAGTGAAAATGCAGAAGGTGTAAAGAACGCCAGTTGGATGTGTGTTGTTTTCCGTTGTTGATGTGATGTGTGTTTTGTACCGTTAGACTCATCATAACAGATGTGTTGTTTTCCGTTGTTGATGTGATGTGTGTTTTGTACCGTTAGACTCATCATAACAGATGTGTTGTTTTCCGTTGTTGATGTGATGTGTGTTTTGTACCGTTAGACTCATCATAACAGATGTGTGTTTGCCGTTGTTGATGTGATGTGTGTTTTGTAACGTTAGACACATCAACAGATGTGTGTGGTCTCTCTGTGAATGTTGTTTCTGTTAAGATGGCCCATTCCTCAGTCTAGGGGCTCTATTGGAATGAAATTGTCTTTGGAAGAGAGATGTGCCATTTGTACCGTATTTAGAAGCATAAAAAACATTTGGTCCCCTTCCCATTTTATTTCATTTGATAAAAAATCAAGTGTAGCCTACCCTCCCCTTAATTAAGCCTGGTTTATAAGCATTGCACTCATCCTGGCCATTAGCCAAGTAGCCTCTGGAAACAGGGCTTTTAAATGGTCTACTGAGAGTGACGTGAAATAGTTTGGAGATTTTTGCCCTCATGCTTTTTCAATTGACATACCTGCATACTTCATTTAGCTTGTTCAGTAGATTATCCATCCCCATTCTCAAAGAGAGCCCCTCGTTTGATAACCAGTTCCTCCAAACTATTCAGTCCTCCTATAAATGCTCTATCAACGGTAGATTGTTTTGAGGATCTGCCTCGCACATAGGCAACGATACAATCGACAGTATCCTAGTATTTTGTATAGATGTGCCAGTGTTATGCGTAAAGACATTTAGACCGACCTGTGCACACAGTGCCATGGAACGAGAGATGCGCTTTATGACATCATACTTCTGACCCCACCCTATTTATAAATATTGTTGCTGTTTTTTTTTATTTATTATTGTTTGTCCATTTCATATCGGGCCCTACATAGTAGGGGCGGCAGGGTAGCCTAGTGGTTAGAGCGTTGGACTAGTAACCGGAAGGTTGCAAGTTCAAACCTCCGAGCTGACAAGGTACAAATCTGTCGTTCTGCCCCTGAACAGGCAGTTAACCCATTGTTCCCAGGCCGTCATTGAAAATAAGAATTTGTTCTTAACTGACTTGCCTGGTTAACAGTATCAACATACTATAAACTTTAGTACTATCAATATACTATAAACTTTAGTATCAAAATACTATCAGCTGTAGTGGTGTCAATATACTATAAACGTTGTATCAATATACTGTAAACTGTAGTAGTATCAATATATTATGGACCAGGAGGAAAATATGCCATGTCCCCAGCCGAACTTAAAGATCGTCAATAACTTACAGAACTCGAGACAAATGCATGCAGTAGACTAAGCCGTGGAACACATGGATTGGCCAGTGAGTGGCCAGGCCCTAGTCACACCTACAGGTTGTTTATTCTTCAAAACCCCGCCCTTTCACACCACCGCCAGCTACTGCACTCATAATTCTGGCTGTGAAAATAGTACAAATATTTTGACCTATAGCGCTACTGCCATCTCTGAGATTTACCACTGGGTTAGGCTTGTTAAAATAGAGCCCTAGATGTGTGTCAGAACTGTGTTGTTCTGTGTTTGGTTTGGTGTGTCACAGTACTGTACTGTCCTGTGTTTGTGTTACACCGTGGTTTGACAGTAACTGTGTTTGTGTTACACTGTGGTTTGACAGTAACTGTGTGTGTGTTACATCGTGGTTTGACAGTAACTGTGTGTGTGTTACATCGTGGTTTGACAGTAACTGTGTGTGTATTACATCGTGGTTTGACAGTAACTGTGTGTGTATTACATCGTGGTTTGACAGTAACTGTGTGTGTGTTACATCGTGGTTTGACAGTAACTGTGTGTGTATTACATCGTGGTTTGACAGTAACTGTGTGTGTGTTACATCGTGGTTTGACAGTAACTGTGTGTGTATTACATCGTGGTTTGACAGTAACTGTGTGTGTATTACACCGTGGTTTGACAGTAACTGTGTGTGTATTACATCGTGGTTTGACAGTAACTGTGTGTGTATTACACGGTTGGCACAAGGTGAAGTACTGCTCTTGAATTTTCAGATTCATTGTTAGATATCATCTTGAGAAAGAGGGCCTTGTTTTATGGACATGGTTTGAAAATGATAAAGGTATATCATTCATTAGAGTTTTGTTTACTGTAGAGATAATGCAACAAGATGCCATGGCAACTGATAAGAAATCTACTACTACTATAATTACCAATGGCATTAGAGCATGTTGATCTAGTATGTTCTATTTTACTCTCAAGGCTCTCCAAGATCTCCATAGAGAAACCGTGTCTATAATCAGTTTAAAAATATGAAGAAGGACACTGTGTTTTTCAAGATGCCATGGCAACTTTAAAACTTTCCATCATCAAATATTGATTATTCACAGTTTTATATTGGCTGTGGAGTAGTTGTTGTAATGCTCATAGATCGTAGTCCAGCAGCTTTCTATTCTTATCAATCTATTTTGATTGCTCTTAATTTGCGTAGTCTTAGGGTGCTATTCAATCAAACACGTAATCAGCAAAGACGGAATAACACTCTCCTTCGTCAATGGAAACGCCTGATTTCATATATGTGCTGGAAGAATGTTATTTCCCCGGGTCCTCGTGTTTACCTGATTCAAGGATTGTTTGAATAGCATCTCTAGTTCTCCCTTGTGTCATTACTAGAGCACAGATGTGTATTTTCCATCCTCAAGCATCATCATATGATCATAATATTATATGCTACAATAGTAACACAGTGCTGAACAACGTAGTGCATAGTTGTAGTTGCTTGTTTGTTGTGAAAGCATGACTAGATGTTGTGTACAATGTTCTGTTTCTGATCCAATACTGACCATGTTTCTCTGGTTATCCACTTCTCCACCCCTTTGATTCTACTCTTTGCCTCTTCCCCTACTCTGTTCCCTCCTTCCTGCCCCCTACTCTGTTCCCTCCTTCCTGCCCCCTACTCTGTTTCCTCCTTCCTGCCCCCTACTCTGTTCCCTCCTTCCTGCCCCCTACTCTGTTCCCTCCTTCCTGCCCCCTACTCTGTTCCCTCCTTCCGGCCCCCTACTCTGTTCCCTCCTTCCTGCCCCCTACTCTGTTCCCTCCTTCCTGCCCCTACTCTGCACCCTCCTTCCTGCCCCCTACTCTGCTCCCTCCTTCCTGCCCCCTACTCTGCTCCCTTCTTCCTGCCCCCTACTCTTCTTCCTCCTTCCCGCCCCCTACTCTGCACCTGCCTTCAAGGTGTGAACAGGTGCGTGTCCCCCTCCTACCCCCCTCCCCAGGATCCCCTACCCCTGGAACAGTATGACCTAGCAAAGGACTTGGCACATGCAGAGGTTTTTGAATTGAGTCAATCCAAACGAGGCCAGGCTCCTTTCTGGCACAACAATTTTACTAGATTAACACCTTTTAAGAAATAGAGAAACAGACTCTTTCCAAGGACCATCTATTTTTTTCTGAGAGACACTCAAACTAAAATATTTGGAAGATTACATCGTTGTCCTGTGAAAAATAATTGAAGACAAAAAAAAGAACTACTGGAAGAAGGACCAATGATGTTTATTTGTGAGTTTCATTGTGGAGACTGAGTGAGTGAGTTGTCACCCAGGAGACTGGAGAACTATGGATTCTAACTTCTTCACTTCATTCTAACTGTTCTTGGTTCTGAGTTCCAATGCTTCTCTCCTTCAGTAGACACTCCTGTTCCACACTGAACTGTACTGTACAGGAGTCTACTACTACATCCCTCAACCCCACCATCGCCATCTGAATGTCCTGGATTCATGGAGACAGCTTTTATTTTGTTATTTTCAGGCTCTGCCTCTTTTCCATATTTGAAGTAAGCATATTTAATGTTTCTTTACCAGAACTAGTGAGTCCACCTATCTACAGTACAGTATGATTGTGTAGATGACAGGCGTTGTGTTGATGTGTGTGTCTGTGAGGATTATGTTGTTGTGAGTGTGCACTGCAACGATGAGGCTGAAATGGCATCCTATTCCCTATATTGTTTGGTAGGTGGGGTGCCACTTTAACTGACAGGAGAGCTGTTGGCCGGTTCTAATGTTTCTCAGAAGTTCTGTCGTCAGCATCACTGACGACTGTCCCATTAAAGACTGGTCAGACCATATCTCTCTCTCTCTCATTCTCTCTCTCGTCTATCTATCTCTCTCTCTCTCTTTACCCTCTGTCTATCTCTCTCTCTCATTCTCTCTCTCGTCTATCTCTCTCTCTCTCTTTACCCTCTGTCTATCTCTCTCTCTCTCTCTCTTCTCTTTACCCTCTGTCTATCTCTCTCTTCTCTTTACCCTCTGTCTATCTCTCTCATTCTCACTCTCTCTCACTCTCTATTCACTCTGTCTATTTCTCTCTCTGTGCTTTCTGTTTTTCTCTATTCCCTTTCTTTCTCTCTCTTTACCATCTGTCTCCTCTCTATCCCCCCCTCTCTCTCCCCCCTCTCCCTCTCTCTCTCTCCCTCCCTCCCTCTCTCTTTCTCTCGTCTCAATCCCCATTCCCCTCTATATCTGTCTTATCTCTCTCTTTCCCCTCTCTCTGTCTCTCTTTTCCCTCTATCTTAGTTGTCTCTCTCTTTCTGTTCCCTCCCTTCTATCTGACTATGTTTTTGTTTAGTGAGGTTAGACATCTAATTGGATGTCTGCCATTATCCATGATATTACGGCAGGTCAGGGAAATAATCAATAGCCGTAACATCAATACAACATTTACATAATCTACTACACACCAAACACTGTTGACAGGGTATAATCATTGCGTCCATCCACAGAGGCTGAGTGTTGGGTCACAAAGGGTTTCATGTTCCTGTCTGTCTGAGTACTAAGATGTAGACCAGTAGAATGTCTGTCTGTCTCACCTGTCTGCCTGAGTACTGAGCTGTAGACAGGTAGAATGTCTGTCTGCCTGAGTACTGCGCTGTAGACAGGTAGAATGTCTGTCTGTCTGAGTACTGAGCTGTAGACAGGTAGAATGTCTGTCTGCCTGAGTACTGTGCTGTAGACAGGTATAATGTCTGTCTGTCTGAGCACTGAGCTGTAGACAGGTATAATGTATGTCTGTCTGAGTACTGAGCTGTAGACAGGTAGAATGTCTGTCTGTCTGAGTACTGAGCTGTAGACAGGTATAATGTCTGTCTGTCTGAGTACTGAGCTGTAGACAGGTATAATGTCTGTCTGTCTGAGTACTGAGCTGTAGACAGGTATAATGTCTGTCTGTCTGAGTACTGAGCTGTAGACAGGTAAAATATCTGAGTACTGAGCTGTAGACAGGTAGAATGCCTGTCTGTCTCACCTGTCTGTCTGATCGGACTAACACATATCATCTAATTCCATGACAGAAATTACAAAATGACAAAATTATATGACATATAATTTTTATTTTTTTCATTTTGTTCAGCTGTCGAATAATTGACATTCACAATGAAGCAAATAGGTTGTTTCTCGTTTTTTTAAATTCTGCATATGTTGAGGAAGCAGAGCCAACCATACAGTTGTGTGTGTTCCCTTGTTTTAGACATAAGTAAGAATACTACACTATTGGAGATGGTGTCAACCAGCGGAGGCTGCTGGGGAGGCTGCTGAGGGGAGGACGGCTCATAATAATGTCTGGAACGGCGTCAATGGAATGGTATCAAACACATCAAAGACGTGGTTTCCATGGTTTCCATGGTTTCCATGTGTTTGATACCATTCCATTGACGCCGTTCCAGACATTATTATGAGCCGTCCTCCCCTCAGCAGCCTCCACTAATATCAACTGGTGTCGGGTTTCATTTCAAGTTCTGATGTGGCTCAGTTGGTAGAGCATGGTGCATGTAATGCCAGGGTTGTGGTTTCCATTCCCTTGGTGGCCCAGTATGAAAATGTATCCACTCACGACTGAAGGTTGCTCTGTAGAAGAGCTTCTCCTAAAAGTTCAATGTTTTTTAAGGGTGAGAATGTTGTAAACTAGAGAGAACTATCCACTGAATATCTCTGTTTATAGGTCTTTGTTTTCCTGTTTCAAAGTTTGAATTTAAGTTCATCAAGTCTGTCATATTAATGATCAAATCTTCCATATTAGTTATAAAATCTGTCATATTAATGATCAACTCTGTCATATTAATGATCAACTCTGTCATATTAATGGAAGCGATGTTCATACTTAGACACAAATACAGAAACAGATTTTTTATCAGATGATACCAGTTGATGGAAATCAAATACAGTATGCCAACTTGTGCAATGTGATATATCATTGTATCTACAATACTCACGACAATGTGATATAAAACAATTATTATATAGTTTTATGTCATTTGTTTGCCTCCTCATAGGCCCTATATAAATTAATTATTGAAGAAGAAATCGTTTAGATTTTATTTGTATGGTGTGTAATTTATGTTTTTTTATTTCAGTAAAACAAATGTGATAAAAGGATGATTTGATTCCTGGTATCTCTAGAAAGTGTTCCTAGAATGATTGCTTTAGATCAGGGTGGCCAACCCTCCTCCTGGAAAGATACCCTCCACCTGGAGAGATACCCTCCTCCTGGAAAGATACCCTCCACCTGGAGAGATACACTCCTCCTGGAAAGTTACCCTCCTCCTGGAGAGATACCTTCCTCCTGGAGAGATACTTTCCTCCTGGAGAGATACTTTCCTCCTGGAGAGATTCCCTCCTCCTGGAAAGATACCCTCCACCTGGAGAGATACTTTCCTCCTGGAGAGATACTCTCCTCCTGGAAAGTTACCCTCCTCCTGGAAATTGACCCTCCTCCTGGAGAGATACCTTCCTCCTGGAAAGATACCCTCCTCCTGGAGAGATACCCTCCACCTGGAGAGATACTTTCCTCCTGGAGAGATACCCTCGTCCTGGAAAGATACCCTCCTCCTGGAGATATACCCTCCACCTGGAGAGATACCCTCCTCCTGGAGAGATACTTTCCTCCTGGAGAGATACCTTCCTCCTGGAGAGATACCTTCCTCCTGGAAAGTTACCCTCCTCCTGGAAAGTTACCCTCCTCCTGGAGAGATACTTTCCTCCTGGAGAGATACTCTCCTCCTGGAAAGTTACCCTCCTCCTGGAAATTGACCCTCCTCCTGGAGAGATACCTTCCTCCTGGAGAGATACCCTCCTCCTGGAAAGATACCTTCCTCCTTGAGAGATACCCTCCTCCTGGAAAGTTACCCTCCTCCTGGTGAGATACTCTCCTCCTGGAGAGATACCTTCCTCCTTGAGAGATACCCTCCTCCTGGAAAGTTACCCTCCTCCTGGAAAGTTACCCTCCTCCTGGAGAGATACCCTCCCGTTTGATTTTATTCCAACCCTGCACCTACACACCAGACTCTACTAACCAGCTGATCCCCAAGACCGTGATTATCTTGAATCAGGTGTGTTAGAGCAGGGCTGGAACAAAAGCCTGCAGGAGGCTATCTCTGATCTAACTGTGCCCTAACAAAATGCATCCCAAATGGCACCCTATACCATATACAGTGCAATACTTTTGACCAGTACCCATGGTCAAAAGTAGGGAATAGGGTGCCATTTGGGACACACTGTGCCCTAACAGAGATGCTATCTAACAGAGATGCTATCTAACAGAGATGCCCTAACAGAGATGCTATCTAACAGAAATGCCCTAACAGAGATGAAATCTAACAGAAATGCCCTAACAGAGATGCTATCTAACAGAGATGCTATCTAACAGAGATGCCCTGACAGTGATGCCCAAACAGAGATGCTATCTAACAGAGATGCTATCTAACAGAGATGCTATCTAACAGAGATACCCTAACAGACATGCTATCTAATAGAGATACCCTAACAGAGAGGCTATCTAACAGAGATACCCAAACAGAGATGCTATCTAACAGAGATGCTATCTAACAGAGATACCCTAACAGAGATGCTATCTAACAGAGATGCCGTAACAGAGATGCTATCTAACAGAGATACCCTAACAGAGATGCTATCTAACAGAGATGCCGTAACAGAGATGCTATCTAACAGAGATACCCTAACAGTGCCTTCCAGCGTCCCACTAGTGATTACTGGATCTATTCATGCAGCAACAATGATTCAGGCATGTATTCTCTTTCCCACTCCAGTGTAGGACTTCTCGTCTTTCTGGGCCGTCCCAAATGGCAAACCAATTCCCTATAGGTCTCTGGCCAAAAGCAGTGCACTATATAAGGAATAGGGTGCCATTTGGGATGCTCTGTGCCTGCGAGTGGGGATTCCCAGTGTTAGAGAAACCAGACAGACAGAAACATGAAGGGCAGGAGCCTGGGAGCCAAACTGAATATCACTCTAAATATCACTCAGAATATCCTTCTAAATATCTCTAAATACACCAGTCAAGCACAACAACCTCTGCTCACATATGCAGTGTGTATTCCAGGATAGGTCAGGCTGTTTCCATGTGAGCGGAGGTTGTTGTGCTTGACTGGTGCATTTACCCCCTAACAAACCCAAAAATTATTATTGTAGTACCAGAGCATCTGTTGAATATCAGGGACATTTTACTCTTTTTACCTGACGAATCCTAAGACTATCTAAAACCTACATTTTCGCCTAAAATGACATACCCAAATCTAACTGCCTGTAGCACAGGACCTGAAGCATGGATATGCATATTCTTGATACCATTTGAAAGGAAACACTTTGAAGTTTGTGGAAATGTGAAATGAATGTAGGAGACTATAACACATTGGATGTGGTAAAAGATAATACAAAGAAAAAAAACATGCTTTTTTTTCATCATATTTGAAATGCAAGAGAAAGGCCATAATGTATTATTCCAGGTTTGGTATGATTTTGATTTTGGCCACTAGATGGCAGCAGTGTATGTGCAAAGTTTTAGATTGAACCAATGAACCATTGCATTTCTGTTCAAAATGTTGTATCGAGTCTGCCCAAATGTGCCTAATTGGTTTATTGATACATTTTTAAGTTCATAACTGTCCACTCTCCTCAAAGAATAGCAAGGTATTCTTTCACTGTAAATTAGACAGTGAAGTAAGATTAACAAGAATTTAAACTTTCTGCCCATATCAGATATGTCTATGTCCTGGGAAATGTTCTTGTTACTTACAACCTCATGCTAATCACATTAGCCTGCGTTAGCTCAATCGATCCCGTAGAGGTTAAATTAAATGTAGATTAAATCAGTTAATTTAGATTTTAATACATTTTCCTATTGATCTCCTCAGTGTATTAATGAAAGATG
This sequence comes from Oncorhynchus mykiss, assembly GCF_013265735.2. NCBI lineage: Eukaryota > Metazoa > Chordata > Actinopteri > Salmoniformes > Salmonidae > Oncorhynchus > Oncorhynchus mykiss. The sequence goes on along the minus strand of NC_048578.1, from coordinate 31,736,420 downwards.
TAGGGGGCTTGACAGAAGGACAGAATGGTGGGAGATGATTATATAGTTAGTCAGTATTTGGTTTATTTACATTACTTTTTAATTTTCCAGTTCAACTTCCACATTTTAGAGAAGCTAACTGACATAAAATGGTGAGGAAACAGACAGAACAGTCATACTACCTGTGACTAGCAGCTAGCTAGCTATATGTGCATACTGTATAAACAACAGATCATATATTATATTACAATATTAGTATTTTCCGTTGGAGACTGCCAACAGTGTTGCTTCAGTTCTAGTTTGAATCTCAAATGACAACATAATCCCCAATATAATGCACTACTTTGGACCAGAGCTCCAAGGCTCCTGTTCAAAAGTAGGGCACTGTAAAGGGAAGAAGGTGCCATTTGAGGCCCAGTTCTATCCTCAGTACCAGAGACCCAGTTCTATCCTCAGTACCAGAGACCCAGTTATATCCTCAGTACCAGAGACCCAGTTCTATCCTCAGTACCAGAGACACAGTTCTATCCTCAGTACCAGAGACCCAGTTCTATCCTCAGTACCAGAGACCCAGTTCTAGCCTCAGTACCAGAGACCCAGTTATATCCTCAGTACCAGAGACGCAGTTCTATCCTCAGTACCAGGGACCCAGTTCTATCCTCAGTACCAGAGACCCAGTTATATCCTCAGTACCAGAGACCCAGTTCTATCCTCAGTACCAGAGACACAGTTCTATCCTCAGTACCAGAGACCCAGTTCTATCCTCAGTACCAGAGACCCAGTTCTATCCTCAGTACCAGAGACACAGTTCTAGCCTCAGTACCAGATACCCAGTTCTATCCTCAGTACCAGAGACCCAGTTCTATCCTCAGTACCAGAGACACAGTTCTAGCCTCAGTACCAGATACCCAGTTCTATCCTCAGTACCAGAGACCCAGTTCTATCCTCAGTACCAGAGACCCAGTTCTATCCTCAGTACCAGAGACCCAGTTCTATCCTCAGTACCAGAGACCCAGTTTTAGCCTCGGTACCAGAGACCCAGTTCTATCCTCAGTACCAGAGACCCAGTTCTAGCCTCGGTACCAGAGACCCAGCTCTAGCCTCAGTACCAGAGACCCAGTTATATCCTCAGTACCAGAGACACAGTTCTATCCTCAGTACCAGAGACACAGTTCTAGCCTCAGTACCAGAGACCCAGTTCTAGCCTCAGTACCAGAGACCCAGTTCTAGCCTCAGTACCAGAGACCCAGTTCTATCCTCAGTACCAGAGACCCAGTTCTAGCCTCAGTACCAGAGACCCAGTTCTATCCTCAGTACCAGAGACCCAGTTCTAGCCTCAGTACCAGAGACCCAGTTCTAGCCTCAGTACCAGAGACCCAGTTCTATCCTCAGTACCAGAGACCCAGTTCTAGCCTCAGTACCAGAGACCCAGTTCTATCCTCAGTACCAGAGACCCAGTTCTAGCCTCAGTACCAGAGACCCAGTTCTATCCTCAGTACCAGGTAGATCATTATCATCATATCATGGTGTTTTATGGCATCCAGAGTTCTGCATGACACATGAGATGAACTCTTTGAAAGTTTTGTTTTCTCTTTTAACAACCAACATGTTTGTCATTATTTTACAACCTTCCACTGTTTCATTCCATGTAATGATATGATGATTTCTCTAGGCCATAATATTCTGTTTCCCTCTCTCAAGGGATTATATGTATTCATGGCAGACAACAGTAGAGAATATGAATCCACAGTCATGCCTTAGTAATATTATTATAACACTTGATTGTGGTTTGCTATCAATCAATAATTAATTGATTGGTGGTTAAGACATTAACATAACACTGGACTCTAGTTTATACTTTGATAAATCATGTGTTCATTTGATCAGTTAGTTCTCTGCCACACACTGACTATTGATAGAATATCCTACCACTCCTACAGAACAGATTCAAGGTAAATGGGTCATTTTCTATGGCATCGGCACACAACATAGGAGATTTATCTACAGTTCATGGTGTTCGCATGTATTTATGCTGAACCAATAAGAAACCTGGTAGGAGGAGCTATATGTAACCATGGTCCTGAATACATTAATGTACTCCGTCTATTCATGGCAGCAGCTCTACTCAACACAGTTATGGATTCTTTGAGGTGCATTTTGGAGAGACACACTATTTATTTTCCTTACAATATTATCACAAATATTTATGAAATGTAATATGGTGTATTATGTTGATATTAATGTTGTTGTTTTAGTCATTGACAGTATAAGCCCTTGATTCTGTTGTTGGCCGGGTGAGTCTATATTTAGGGCTGAAAGGAAGGAGAAATCTGTAGCAGCCATTATACATATGATGCACTGGTTTCGTCCCAAATGACATCCTATTCCCTATATAGTCCCCATGGGCCCTCGTCAAATGTAGTGCACTAAACAGGGAATAGGGTACCATTTGGGACGTACACACAGTCATCATTACAAATCCTTGTTGCTTTTCTCTAGTTGGTTATACAGTAGTATGTGGTTTCAGAACAATCAGGGTACTAATGTATGGACACTGAAACAGGTAACAAGACAAGTAACAAGTTTAGTTGGAGCTACTAGGCTATTCACTGTACATTCACATTGCCATCTAGAATGGGGAGGGGGGTGGGGTGGACTCTGGTATGACTTCTATTTTATCTGTCAGTCTGAAATGTCATCACCATGTTTGTACAGTACAAATAGCAGGAACATATATTTTCTCTCTGGCCTTCCATTAGGTTTGTTTTGATTTGTTGTAGAAATGGAAAAAAACAACCCTGAAACTGTGAATGGGGATCGTCGAGAAGTCTATGTATATGTTTTGATGTAATCAAAGAGCACTGGGAATTATTACGTTGTATTTCTCTGTAAAAACTGAACCACATTGATATAACTGTACTTCTGTTGAAATTAAAACCTCTATATACTGAACTGTGTTCTAAGGTCAATGTGGACGTTCGACAGGATATCCTTATCCTGTAATGTGATGTAATATCCTGTCTGTGTACTAATCCTTCTGTTCAAATAAGGCAATGTCTTGTTTCCCTGTTTGTTTGCTGCTCCAGTGACTGACTGGGTTTGAACCTGGTTTGATGCACTACACCATACTGTGTCGCTGAGCTATCAGCAAGGACACTCCTAATGCCAGCAAGATTCCACAAATGACATTGTTTTTAGCTTGACTAAAGATGACTTGCCAACTGTGAGAAGTGATTTCATAGACGGAGAATACATCTACAGGGGTAGTGTGACACCTAGTGGTTACTCGTAGTTTTACACTTACTAAAGGTAAGCTCTGTGCACTTATATAACAGTCCAAGAAGAGAGGGCATTGTCTTCACCATAGTTTCAGCATTCTTCAACCAATTTCCAATGATTACATTTACCAAACATTTGCTGAATTCAATCACAGAGAATAAGTTAAATAAACATGTTTAATTCAACCTCTACAGCTATTCAAAGGCAAACTTGGTATAATTATTATTCACACCTACAATAGAAACCGAGCAAACTGGACTTTGCAGCCCATCATGATGCACTCAGTAGAGACAGAAGAGGATGGTATGAAATTGTTGCACTTTTTTTGAAAGTTTTGCAGAAAACATCCTCCATATTGTTTCACCTAACATGTGTTTTCAGAACAGTGGAGATGAAGCAGCGGAATCCACTGTAGACTATTGAGACACAGCCATATAGCGTATCCATTTGTGACATCATCTTCATGCAGAGTTCAGAGGTCAGGAGATAGAGGTCATGTGAGATGTTTCAGGTAGTTCCTCAGTATCCGGGGAATGTCCAAGCGGTCTATGGACGTCATTTTATTAACCACGGGGAGGTAGCTCCGTATCGCGAGCCGTGTCAGTGACATCAGAGTATTGGGACAAACTGGAAACAAAACACAGGGGATGTTCTAGTTAATTCAGTGGAGGTTCTAGTTAATTCAATGGAGGTTCTAGTTAATTCAGGGGATGTTCTAGTTAATTCAATGGAGGTTCTAGTTAATTCAATGGAGGTTCTAGTTAATTCAGGGGAGGTTCTAGTTAATTCAATGGAGGTTCTAGTTAATTCAGGGGAGGTTCTAGTTAATTCAATGGAGGTTCTAGTTAATTCAATGGATTCAATGGAGGTTCTAGTTAATTCAGTGGAGGTTCTAGTTAATTCAGGGGAGGTTCTAGTTAATTCAATGGAGGTTCTAGTTAATTCAGTGGAGGTTCTAGTTAATTCAGGGGAGGTTCTAGTTAATTCAATGGAGGTTCTAGTTAATTCAGGGGAGGTTCTAGTTAATTCAGGGGAGGTTCTAGTTAATTCAATGGAGGTTCTAGTTAATTCAGGGGAGGTTCTAGTTAATTCAGGGGAGGTTCTAGTTAATTCAGGGGAGGTTCTAGTTAATTCAGGGGAGGTTCTAGTTAATTCAGGGGAGGTTCTAGTTAATTTAATGAAATATGAGAATGTCTCCAATGTTCTCATCATTAACAACCATCAATCAATTAGAGTTACAAAACAGACTGAATATGTGACAGTCAAATATGTAACAAATGTAACGAATGTATAATAATTCTTTAACAAATATGATACAAAAGTAAAACAAGTGTGTGTGATGTTCTCACCTCTCTCCTTGAGCAGCAGAGCCACCGCCTCGTTCTGCTTGGTGGTCTTGTCAATAATCAGCGTGGGCAGATACACGTCTGCCCCAAAGTCTATGAGCAGCTGTATGTATTCCACTCCACAGCCATACCTGAGACACATCTCCAGCACCGTCTTGGGCTGCTTGATCCTGGCCAGCATCTTCTCTGACTTACAGTTATAGTTAGGATTAGCCCCGTGGAGCAGCAGCAGCTTAAAACAGTCCAGGTGTCCATATACAGCGGATATGTACAGGGGTCCCCTGCAGGCTGTGGCGTTGGAGGCCCACTCAGGGACTTTGGGCCAGACGTCGACCTCGGCTCCGAACTGAAGCAGCTCCCTGAGGACCTCCACGTCTCCCTCGCGGGCGGCGGTCAGCACCGGGGAACAGTTGTTGTACGGGCTGCCGTTGGGGTCGGCTCCAGCCTTTAGTAAGACCACAACACAGTCCAGGTGTTTACCACTGACCGCTGTAAACAGAGGGGTCTGGGCCTTCACATCTAGACTGTCCACCTGCAAAACAAATCAATCACCAAACAATAATTAATCAATAGGTTAAATCACATTTATTTCTGAAGCCATTTTTACATCAGCAGCTGTCACAACATGCTTATACAGTAACATGGAGTAAATGACTGTTGTTTGAATCAACCTTAACTCTAAAAGTGCAGATTAAATTAAACCAGGATTTTTTAGTCCATGTCAGGAGTAGGCGTCTGGGTACGAGAAGCAGGTCCAAAGTACTCTATCGGTATATCTCACCTCCGCTCCGTGCTCCAGCAGGAGCTCCAGACACCTCAGGTGTCCGTGTGCTGCGGCAGTCCGTAGAGGGGTAACAGGGATCCCCCAGCCGCTTCTGCTGTTGATAGACTTTCTGTAGCTCTCCTGGGACAACAGCTCAGCTAACACCTCCACGTCATCACTGCTCACTGCCTGGTTCAGAGCCTGGGGAACAGAGCAGTATTATACCTCCACTTATACCTCCACCATACACACAGTGTTATTGGGCTGCACTGCTGGGTGGTATTCACTACACTCAAAACAAAAAAAACTGAAGCAGGGAGGTACTATCTGAACTTGTTCAATAAAATAAGCTTGTCATTTGTAAATTATGTCCTTATGAATACGACTCTGGTTAGGTCACACCCATGTAGACCTGGAAGTCACCCTCTGATGCTGTCTCAGTGATAGGTTGCTAAGTTACAAAGCACTGCAAGCTCATTGGCTGTACCTGGCCATGCTCATTGTCCTCCTCATCCTCTTCCTTGGGCTGAAGCAGAGAGAAGATCTTGGAGACGTCCATTAGACTCATCTTGAGAGGGTTGGTGGCTGTGTTGATACTGTCTAGGACCATACTGTTACTATAGCTGTAACAGTTACAACTCCCCCATCTGAGGAGAGAGAGAGAGGAGAGAGGAGAGAGAGAAGGGGGGATACAATTCAGTTAATGAATAACCTTTATAGATTCTCTGAGAAAAAATTGGAATCAGACAAAGACAGGGAGAATACAAACACACAGGCATAGCTAAACTGTTTGGGTTTGTACCAACCAGGACTCATCTGTGCTTCAGGACAGTAATAGATATAGACAGGGAATAAATAGAGACAGGGAATAGATAGAGACAGGGAATATATGGAGACAGGAATAGATAATAGAAAGGAATAGATAAACAGTGAATAGATATAGATAGGAATAGACAGAGACCAGAATGGATAGAGACAAGGAATAGATAGAGTCAGGGAATAGATAGAGTCAGGGATTAGATAAAAGACAGGAATAGATAGAGACAGGGAATAGATAGAGTCAGGGAATATATAGAGACAGGGATTAGATAAAAGACAGGAATAGATAGAGACAGGGATAGATAGAGACGGAAATAAATAGAGGCAGGGAATAGATAGAGACAGGGAATAGATAGAGACAGGGATTAGATAAAAGACAGGAATAGATAGAGACAGGGAATATATAGAGACAGGGATTAGATAAAAGACAGGAATAGATAGAGACAGGGAATAGATAGAGACAGGGATTAGATAGAGACAGGGATTAGATAGAGACAGGGAATAGATAGAGACAGGGAATAGATAGAGACAGGGATTAGATAGAGACAGGGAATAGATAGAGACAGGGATAGATAGAGACAGGAAATAGATAGAGGCAGGGAATAGATAGAGACAGGGAATAGATAGAGACAGGGAATAGATAGAGACAGGGAATAGATAGAGACAGGGAATAGATAGAGACAGGGATAGATAGAGACAGGGAATAGATAGAGACAGGGAATAGATAGAGACAGGGATAGATAGAGACAGGGAATAGATAGAGACAGGGAATAGATAGAGACAGGGAATAGATAGAGGCAGGGAATAGATAGAGACAGGGAATAGATAGAGACAGGGAATAGATAGAGACAGGGAATAGATAGAGACAGGGAATAGATAGAGACAGGGAATAGATAGAGACAGGGATAGATAGAGACAGGAAATAGATAGAGACAGGGAATAGATAGAGGCAGGGAATAGATAGAGACAGGGAATAGATAGAGACAGGGATAGATAGAGACAGGAAATAGATAGAGGCAGGGAATAGATAGAGACAGGGAATAGATAGAGACAGGGATAGATAGAGACAGGGAATATATAATAGAAAGTAATAGATAGAGACAGGGAATAGATAGAGACAGGGAATAGATAGAGACAGGGATTAGATAGAGACAGGGATTAGATAAAAGACAGGAATAGATAGAGACAGGGAATAGATAGAGACAGGGAATAGATAGAGACAGGAATAGATAGAGACAGGGAATAGATAGAGACAGGGAATAGATAGAGACAGGGAATAGATAGAGACAGGAATAGATAGAGACAGGGAATAGATAGAGACAGGAATAGATAGAGACAGGGAATAGATAGAGACAGGGAATAGATAAAAGACAGGAATAGATAGAGACAGGGAATAGATAGAGACAGGGAATAGATAGAGACAGGAATAGATAGAGACAGGGAATAGATAGAGACAGGGAATAGATAGAGACAGGGAATAGATAGAGACAGGAATAGATAGAGACAGGGAATAGATAGAGACAGGAATAGATAGAGACAGGGAATAGATAGAGACAGGGAATAGATAGAGACAGGGAATAGATAGAGACAGGAATAGATAGAGACAGGGAATAGATAGAGACAGGAATAGATAGAGACAGGGAATAGATAGAGACAGGAATAGATAAAGACAGGGAATAGATAGAGACAGGAATAGATAGAGACAGGGAATAGATAGAGACAGGGAATAGATAGAGACAGGGAATAGATAGAGACAGGGATTAGATAAAAGACAGGAATAGATAGAGACAGGGAATAGATAGAGACAGGGATTAGATAAAAGACAGGAATAGATAGAGACAGGGAATAGATAGAGACAGGGATTAGATAAAAGACAGGAATAGATAGAGACAGGGAATAGATAGAGACAGGGAATAGATAGAGACAGGAATAGATAGAGACAGGGAATAGATAGAGACAGGGATTAGATAATAGACAGGGAATAGATAGAGACAGGGATTAGATAAAAGACAGGAATAGATAGAGACAGGGAATAGATAGAGACAGGGATTAGATAAAAGACAGGAATAGATAGAGACAGGGAATAGATAGAGACAGGGAATAGATAGAGACAGGAATAGATAGAGACAGGGATTAGATAAAAGACAGGAATAGATAGAGACAGGGAATAGATAGAGACAGGGATTAGATAAAAGACAGGAATAGATAGAGACAGGGAATATATAGAGACAGGGATTAGATAAAAGACAGGAATAGATAGAGACAGGGAATAGATAGAGACAGGGAGTAGATAGAGACAGAGAATATATAGAGACAGGGAATAGATAGAGACAGGGAATAGATAGAGACAGGGAATAGATAGAGACAGGGATTAGATAAAAGACAGGAATAGATAGAGACAGGGAATAGATAGAGACAGGGAATAGATAGAGACAGGGAATAGATAGAGACAGGGAATAGATAGAGACAGGGAATAGATAGAGACAGGGATAGATAGAGACAGGGAATATATAATAGAAAGTAATAGATAGAGACAGGGAATAGATAGAGACAGGGATTAGATAAAAGACAGGAATAGATAGAGACAGGGAATAGATAGAGACAGGGATTAGATAAAAGACAGGAATAGATAGAGACAGGGAATAGATAGAGACAGGGAATAGATAGAGACAGGGAATAGATAGAGACAGGGAATAGATAGAGACAGGAATAGATAGAGACAGGGAATAGATAGAGACAGGAATAGATAGAGACAGGGAATAGATAGAGACAGGGAATAGATAAAAGACAGGAATAGATAGAGACAGGGAATAGATAGAGACAGGGAATAGATAGAGACAGGAATAGATAGAGACAGGGAATAGATAGAGACAGGGAATAGATAGAGACAGGGAATAGATAGAGACAGGAATAGATAGAGACAGGGAATAGATAGAGACATGAATAGATAGAGACAGGGAATAGATAGAGACAGGGAATAGATAGAGACAGGGAATAGATAGAGACAGGAATAGATAGAGACAGGGAATAGATAGAGACAGGAATAGATAGAGACAGGGAATAGATAGAGACAGGAATAGATAGAGACAGGGAATAGATAGAGACAGGAATAGATAGAGACAGGGAATAGATAGAGACAGGGAATAGATAGAGACAGGGAATAGATAGAGACAGGGATTAGATAAAAGACAGGAATAGATAGAGACAGGGAATAGATAGAGACAGGGATTAGATAAAAGACAGGAATAGATAGAGACAGGGAATAGATAGAGACAGGGATTAGATAAAAGACAGGAATAGATAGAGACAGGGAATAGATAGAGACAGGGAATAGATAGAGACAGGAATAGATAGAGACAGGAATAGATAGAGACAGGGATTAGATAATAGACAGGGAATAGATAGAGACAGGGATTAGATAAAAGACAGGAATAGATAGAGACAGGGAATAGATAGAGACAGGGATTAGATAAAAGACAGGAATAGATAGAGACAGGGAATAGATAGAGACAGGGAATAGATAGAGACAGGAATAGATAGAGACAGGGATTAGATAAAAGACAGGAATAGATAGAGACAGGGAATAGATAGAGACAGGGATTAGATAAAAGACAGGAATAGATAGAGACAGGGAATAGATAGAGACAGGGATTAGATAAAAGACAGGAATAGATAGAGACAGGGAATAGATAGAGACAGGGATTAGATAAAAGACAGGAATAGATAGAGACAGGGAATAGATAGAGACAGGGATTAGATAAAAGACAGGAATAGATAGAGACAGGGAATAGATAGAGACAGGGATTAGATAAAAGACAGGAATAGATAGAGACAGGGAATAGATAGAGACAGGGATTAGATAAAAGACAGGAATAGATAGAGACAGGGAATAGATAGAGACAGGGATTAGATAAAAGACAGGAATAGATAGAGACAGGGAATAGATAGAGACAGGGATTAGATAAAAGACAGGAATAGATAGAGACAGGGAATAGATAGAGACAGGGATTAGATAAAAGACAGGAATAGATAGAGACAGGGAATAGATAGAGACAGGGATTAGATAAAAGACAGGAATAGATAGAGACAGGGAATAGATAGAGACAGGGATTAGATAAAAGACAGGAATAGATAGAGACAGGGAATAGATAGAGACAGGGATTAGATAAAAGACAGGAATAGATAGAGACAGGGAATAGATAGAGACAGGGAATAGATAGAGACAGGAATAGATAGAGACAGGGAATAGATAGAGACAGGGATTAGATAATAGACAGGGAATAGATAGAGACAGGGATTAGATAAAAGACAGGAATAGATAGAGACAGGGAATAGATAGAGACAGGGATTAGATAAAAGACAGGAATAGATAGAGACAGGGAATAGATAGAGACAGGGAATAGATAGAGACAGGAATAGATAGAGACAGGGAATAGATAGAGACAGGGAATAGATAGAGACAGGGAATAGATAGAGACAGGGAATAGATAGAGACAGGGAATAGATAGAGACAGGAATAGATAGAGACAGGGAATAGATAGAGACAGGGAATAGATAGAGACAGGGAATAGATAGAGACAGGGAATAGATAGAGACAGGGAATAGATAGAGACAGGGATAGATAGAGACAGGGAATAGATAGAGACAGGGAATAGATAGAGACAGGGAATAGATAGAGACAGGGATTAGATAAAAGACAGGAATAGATAGAGACAGGGAATAGATAGAGACAGGGAATAGATAGAGACAGGGAATAGATAGAGACAGGGAATAGATAGAGACAGGGATAGATAGAGACAGGGAATAGATAGAGACAGGGAATATATAATAGACAGGGAATAGATAGAGACAGGGAATAGATAGAGACAGGGATAGATAGAGACAGGGAATAGATAGAGACAATAATAGATAGAGACAGGGAATAGATAGAGACAGGAATAGATAGAGACAGAAATAGATAAGCCACTTAAGTGCTGGGAATGTTTGTGTTACATGCATCTCTCACACACACTACATAGAGACCAGTTCACAGAATAATATATACAATTCAGTTAATTTACTATCAGACATCTGTAAATGTGTTATTGGAAGCCAAGTAGGATGAGCACTTCTTGGAATAGACATTACTATGCAAGAGTTAAATTAGTAAAATCCACATCCTCACCATATGGGTTTGCACAACTTTGCAGAGAGGGCATAATGGGAATTGGAAAGTAAATATTTGTAAGTATGATCATGGAAAATACGAACAAAAAGCAACAGATTTGGGGATTGTTAAAAACTTCCAACCCAGACAGAATCCCATTGCCCATTTAACTCCTGCTATAGCTACCATGATCCAAAGACCCAGAGCCACACAGCAAATGGTGGTTAACAATGCTTTCCACTTACCTCACCTACAGGGTCACCAACCAGGGATTTTTCTGCCAACAATGTTAATCGGGACGTTGGTAGTAAACACTTACCACTCTCTTATAACTCCATGGTCCGTTGGTCACGTGGAGGAAGAGGAGACTCCAAGAGGAATGTGTTGCTGTATCCACACAGGGACTGGGGTCTGAGAGCTGTGTGTGTGTGTGTGTGTGTGTGTGTGTGTGTGTGTGTGTGTGTGTGTGTGTGTGTGTGTGCGTGTGCGTGTGCGTGTGTGCGCGCACGGGTGTGCATATGTGTTGCTGTCTAACACAGCAGAGCAGAGAGGGGGTCTGGCTGGCTGGGTGCTGTTTGGGGGCTATTTTTAGTCCCACAGATGGACCTATCTAAACTTCCATTCTTGGAGAACTGTGGGGGGTTATAATTAGATGGGTGATAGACTAGTGACACTGATACTCAGGCTGTGAGTTTGGTTGGTGGGTAGGGGCCTTGGTACTGCCTGGTGTTTCACTGTGTCCTGAGTAAAGATCACATGATAAGGCAGCACTTCTAGTTCTGATGGTCAGTGGTAGAAATACACAACTAGACTACTCTACCAGCAAACATGTCATTCAATGATGTGTGATCTGAAATCAGATAGGTTTACTTCAGTCCCTTTTCATTTTAGCTTGCCATAATCACCAAAAGTAACTTTAACCCTTTAGGTTTCATTTTTTTTTAAAGAGTGTAAGTGTGTAGTGAAATCCTTTAAGATCAATTATTTGTGCTGTATTGTGTCTACGTGTAACAGGCCTGTCATCACCTCCATTTCTTTAGTTTGCACTGTGACTGGCAACCATCTTATAGTCTGTGCGCAGCTGTCTGACTGTCAGAGAGGCTGTTGTAGACTATCAGCTGTTCACACAGCCCTGCCCTGCCCTGCCTGCAGAACCATGATCAAGAAGACCTCTGCATTTGTAGAAGTATGGTGGTCACGGTCATCTTACATTCCTTTCCAAGATTATCTACACATTCCAGGCATTTTGGGAAGTGAAGTCTGTTTCCGCCTCTCAAAAACACAGGGAAGGGAAATTATTTGATGTAACAATTGTTTGCTTATAGCTTAGATTACGTTGTCCTTACAACTAAACTGAAAATGTAGCCAATTTCTGAAAGTAGGCCTGCTTTTGTAGTTTAATTATGCCTGCCTATAACATACGTTTCTACAATAAAATGTATGCAGGTAATAAAGTATACTATGATATAATATCATAAAGCATCATGATTTACATAAAATGTTGTCACATAAAAATATATAAGCAGGCAGATAACAAGGTTAGCCAAAAGTATTTCTAAATATGAACTAGTTCTTTTTCGGACCCTCTTCATCTACCCCTCTCCAGTACGCTAGGTGGCGGTAAATACTCATTGTTAGCAGCACTGCGCTCGCAAGAAGAAAATATTTGCTCTGTTGTAGTTTTGGTTGTGTAACTAGCTATCTAACGCGTTTTACATTTTATATAATAGCCAGCTAATTCATCACAACGTTTGGGGATACATAATTTCGCCAACAAGGTTAGGTTTTTAATGTTACGTGTACGTTGTATGAGGCTAGACGTTATGGTCTGCTGGCAGCGGTAAAGCTAGCTAGTTTAGGTAGCATCAATCCAACTTTCGTCAACTCCTCTCGTTACGTGATTCAGTTGTCCGTCAGTTGATCAGAAAATCACGAAAATAATATCACATAGTGGCCACGGTGTTTGATATTAGGTCGGTTTGTTCAACCTTTGAAAGTCGAAGTTACGTTGGCAACATCATAAACAAATGCGTCGCCATGTTGGCGGAAGTTGTGTTCCCTAGATATTGAAGTGGCATTTCTGGCGTCGTGAAAATAGCTTTGTCTTGTCCCTAGGTATGGAGGAGAACGAGGCACTGGAGATCTACTGCAGGAGAATGATAACACAGGTCAACAATCAACTAAACCCAGAAACTGCAGGGGAGAGGGGGTGGAGAGAGAGGCAGGAGGAGAGGGGGGAAGAGGGGGAGAGAACAGCTCTCCGGGGGAGGGGGAGGAAGGGGTTGCAGAGTGAGATGTGGAGGAGGATGATCATACAAATACACAGAAAACAGAACACAGAAACTACAGCAGCGAGTGAGAGGCAGAAGGAAAAGACTGTGAGGAGACAGAGGGAGTGTGAGGACCTTGCAGGAGAGCCTGTCCCTATACAGCTAATTTCTGCTCTGAAGATGAAGACTTTCACAGAGGAGATGAGACGGGTAAGACAGACACTTTATCTGGGCATAGTAACTGTCTATCAGTTCTGGTGGGTCTACCCTGGTTTAGTCTCATTGTATCTCAGCCGTATCTCTCTATGTTTGTGTGTGAATTAACAGGCCATGGACACGGAGCTGCATGACCCATCAGTGTGTGGAGTGTGTGTGCAGCAGCAGGCAGCGTTGTCCCTAAACACCTTCATCAGGAGGAAGACTACTCAACTAGACAATAACATACTGGAGGATAAACTACACACACACCTCTGTAACAGGGTACAACACACATTCACACCTCTGCAACAGGGTACAACACACACACACCTCTGCAACAGGGTACAATACACACATACCTCTGCAACAGGGCACAACACACATTCACACCTCTGCAACAGGGTACAACACACACACACCTCTGCAACAGGGCACAACACACACACACCTCTGCAACAGGGCACAACACACACACACCTCTGCAACAGGGTACAACACACCTCTCTACAACAGGGTACAACACACCTCTACAACAGGGTACAACACACCTCTACAACAGGTTACAACACACCTCTACAACAGGGTACAACACACCTCTACAACAGGGTACAACGCACCTCTACAACAGGGTACAACACACCTCTACAACAGGTTACAACACACCTCTACAACAGGGTACAACACACCTCTACAACAGGGTATAACACACCTCTACAACAGGGTACAACATAACACACCTCTACAACAGGGTACAACATAACACACCTCTACAACAGGGTACAACATAACACACCTCTACAACAGGGTACAACACAACACACCTCTACAACAGGGTACAACACAACACTCCTCTACAACAGGGTACAGTACAACACACCTCTACAACAGGGTACAACACACCTCTACAACAGGGTACAACACAGGAAGACGGACTGCACATAGAGTACAGGATATTAAATTGTGGTGTTCCTTTCTGCTTCTGTCTTGTCAATACATTCCCTGCTCTGGTCTGTTATCATTTTAGGTTTCTGTGCCAAAATGGCTGTCTAAACTACCAACTGTCCCAGAAAAAAATATGGTGTGTAGTGGGTGAAGTAACCTGTGTTCTCATGTGTTGTAGGATGCTGTGTGTCTGTTGGGAGAGTTGCTAAGGGGCCTCCCCAAGCCCTCTGACGCCCCCAGCGGGATTTGGGAACAACTGCAGGCCAGAGGAAGACAGCAACTTGGGGTTACCTTGGAGACAGAACAGGAATCTGGATGTACCCAGACAAGAGAACGTCAATCTGGGGTTACCCTGAAGACAGTACAAGAACTGAGCTAAGTGCACCCTCATGCCGGCCATGTGACTGAGCATAGCCGAAATGGCACCCTTTTCCCTATGTAGTGAACTAGTTTTGCGTGGAGACAGCCCTACGTGGAAGTGGAATGCAGCCTGTGATTTTCACTGAGTGTCATTGATCATGTGTATTATAATGAGATTCATCTTATAAAAGAAAATACAATTCCAACTGCAGTACAAAATACATTTTATTTCTGTATTCTTGTATTCAAGTTTCACATACAACACTGTTAAAAGCAAATAAGCATCGTGGTTTTCTCAGTCCTTGACCGTCCATTATGCCTTCAGTAAACATTAGAACAACTTCCTGGGTTATACAGTCCAATATCACAAACAGTTACAACACAGTCATTATAGTTCAGCCATGGAGAGTGTTCATGCAATGTAAACATGTTAAGTACAGAGTAACAAGTAAATGCAGTACGTTTCACATTTCTAATGTTAGAGCCAATAGCAACATTAGCTGAAGAACGCTCAACTCCGTTCGCTTATATCGAGGCAGAGTTGAGTTTTGATAACTGGTTGCATGATATGCGAGCAACAACATTGAGTCACCATCAGTTGATACTTGTTAAAAAGTCCATTCTGAAAACGCCAACCTGTCCCTATGTTTGTCCTGTACACCCTGTACATCCTGTACACCCTGTACATCCTGTACATCCGCGGTCCTTCCATAGGGTGCCGAATTCATACTTTGAATAAAAACTTTTAGCGAATACAGACCTCGACTTTTTCCTAATTTATGTTGCTTGTAAACTCGCTGTTTATTATCTATGCATAGTCACTTTACCCCTACCTACATGTTCAAATTAGCTCAACTAACCTGTACCCCAACACATTGACTCGGTACATTGAAAATTCTAGCCCTTCGGCTGCTGCCATAGAAGTGCCCATCCATGAAGGCTCAAGGTCATTGGCCACAGATAAAATGACTTCAAATCACGTTATATGTACAGTAGCTTTGATTGGACTGATCATGTCAACATCATATTTTCAAAATTTTAGCTAGCAAGCTAGACAAGCAGTCATGATCATGAATCAAGACGACAATCTACTGGCAAATCCAATTTAATCCTTGTCATATGAAAGATAAATTATAGATGGCTCATCGGCCATTGGACATTAATAGTTGGAAATCGCAAATTCAACGAGTAGTTTGGAAGGAATCGGTGACAGTGGCTGTGTGGACAAGGCTCTCCTGGCCTCTGATAGTCTGCACTTGGGTAAGATGTAAGTATCCCATGTGCCTCACCCTAATAATTTACCCCTCTTAATTTTGCCTACTGTTCTGTCTGTAGCCTATAAACTGTTTTGGAGAAATTTAAAAATCAAATATTTCAGGAGCTTTCCTTGTCTGCTTCTATGACCCCTTTATTCATCCTACTGTTCTGACTTGGTGTACAGAGATAACACTATAAGAACGGCCCATCTTCTGAATTCTGTTGCTGTACATTTCAAAAGTGCTAAACAAATAGTTATATTGACTGACATTACCATTACGTCTGTCCTAGCTCGCTCATTGTCTTAATCGAAATTGCTGATTGCCTCTTATCCGCTTGTCTTCCCCTTATGCCATAGTTTGTACATCTCAATTGTCATTAGAAACCACATTTGTTTCAGCAAGTCAGCCATATCAGCTATGTTTTTAAAAGGCAGTAAATGAGGCTGAATTAACTGTTTCGCTGCCAGACAAGGCTCTGCTGATAGCCAGGTGTAGCAGTGGTAAGATGTTGGGACTGCTGTTATGTTTGTGGGCACCATTTGTCACCGTTATAGTGCAGTTCATGTATTGTTTAGTGTTGTGTTGTGTATTGGCTTTTCTGGCATGCATTCCACTTCTTTTTTTGCCCCACCAAGATTTACACGCTAAAATCACAGTTGGAAACCTGGCACCATCCCTATGGTGAATCATGGTGGTGGCAGTATCATGCTGTGGGGATGTTTTTCAGCAGCAGGGACTGGGAGACTAGTCAGGATCAAGGAAAAGATGAATGGAGCAAAGTACAGAGATCTTTGATGAAAACCTGCTCCAGAGCGCTCAGGACCTCAGACTGGGGCGAAGGTTCACCTTCCAATAGAACAACGACCCTAAGCACACAGCCAAGACAATGAGGGATTGGCTTCGGGACAATTGCTCTGCCAAAACCCGGACTGAAAATAGCTGTGAAGCAACGTTCCCCATCCAACCTGACAGAGCTTGAGAGGATCTGCAGAGAAGATTGGGAGAAACTCCCCAAATACAGGTGTTCCAAGCTTGTAGCGTCATACCCAAGAAGAATCGAGGCTGTAATCGCTGCCAAAGGTGCTTCAACAAAATACTGAGTAAATGGTCTGAATACTTGGAAAAACTGAAATATCACATTTACATATTTTCTTTAAAATTAGCAAACATTTTTCAAAAACTTTTTTGCTTTGTCATTATGGGATATTTTGTATAGATTGATGAGGGGGGGAAAACAATTGAATCAATTTTAGAATTAGGCTATAATTTAACAAAATCTGGAGAAAAAAAGTCAAGGGGTCTGAATACTTTATGAATGCACTGTAAGGTTAACAATTACATTTTAATACTCAAGCACTGGTTTGAAAAGAAAACACATAGGATAATGACGATGATACTAAATGTAGGTTCCATGGCATGGAGAAGGTTATAAAGACATGTATTACTGAATTCCAGCGATTTAAATGTATCAAAAGGAGGTGGTCGTTGGAGAGTGTGTGTACTCTTGTCAGGCTTCATCTTGAGTTTCTTGTGGGAGAGACTCTTGGCGCTACACAACGGACAGATAGGAGCGTTATGATGGATCTGTTGGTGGCATGGCAGACAGGCATAGGATACATTTACATTTTTGTAACTTAGCAGACGCTCTGCAATAAGTGCATTCATTTGAAGATAGCTAGTTGAGGCAACTACTTCAGTCTTAAGTATACTTTTCCTGAATAAAGTAGTTATCAGAAAGTCAGTGTCGTAGGAAAATACACGCGCGGGTTATATAGTTTTTACAAATAATGGAGTAATGTGACATATAAGCGAACAAATGAAAGTGTAGTTTAAAGTATCGTTATTTTTTCTTTTTAGATCCTTTTCATGATCTAATCCCACTCCGGTACGATAGGTGGCGGTAAGGAATCACTGTTGACAGCGCTGAACTCGCTAGAAATAAATGGTTCTGTTGTGGTTATTCTATTCGTGTGTAAACAATTG
The DNA here is from genome assembly GCF_013265735.2 of Oncorhynchus mykiss. Lineage (NCBI taxonomy): Eukaryota > Metazoa > Chordata > Actinopteri > Salmoniformes > Salmonidae > Oncorhynchus > Oncorhynchus mykiss. The sequence goes on along the minus strand of NC_048578.1, from coordinate 31,718,076 downwards.
AGTTGCTAGCAGTCTTTATAATCTCTTAGCTGGCTAATTATTCACACAGTTTGTAGATACACAATTGGAACAACATTTGTATTTCTTGCACGTTTAAGGTTAGATTTGTATTTGCACGTCGTAGTTTGTGTTGCACTTTACTACAACGATATTCGTTTCAGCTTGCTAGCTTTTTGTTCTGCAGCAGTACGGCTTTGAAGCCCGTTTAGCTACTATAGATAGTTAACGTCAACCCGATTCTCGTCATCTCTTCTGATTACGTGATTGTTGTCCGTCAATAGATCAGAAAATCCTGAAAATAATATATCATAGTGGCCACTTTTCTTTGATATTAGTTCGGTTTGGTCAACCTTTGAAAACTTACGTTAGCCATTCTTGTCTGCTTCACAGTCAGCGGTTGCCGGTACGATTCATTTGGTTTATTCGTTTTGTTTACTTCTAGCTAGCTATCTATCATCAATTCGTAATGCATTCGTGAAAGCGTATAGTTTGGTTAAAGGCGGCATAATTCGCAATCCCGTTTATTTCCGTCATCACGTTTGAATTAATCTGAATTTGGTATTGTTTTTTGTTAACAGGTTTTGAGCCCATTATGGACCTTCACAAGATAATCCACGATACCCTGCAGGAGTTCATTCAGACATGCATTCCAGAAGCAGACCTGAGTTCCCTGGATGATGTGTTGCTTCCCTACATCACTGGAGTCCTGGAGGATCTGGGATCTCAGGAGAGCGTGGAGGAGAACTTTGACGTGGAGGTCTTTGTAGAAATGCTGGAGGCCTACATTCCTGGCTTTGCTGAAATTGACAGTGTTAACGTTTGTGATATGATGTTCAGCCTGGCTTCAAAACTAGCCACAGCCCGGAGTTCAGAAAATAGTGTGCCAAAGGCTAGAATGGAGGTCCCACTGACAGTCAGCGCTACCTCCACTGGGCCTCCTGTGAGGGAGATGCACTGCCTTACTACACAGACTGAGGGAGCCACCGCCAAGGTGCCATTCCCTGAGTGGGAGGCCCAGGAGCCGCTCCTTCTGGAGATGTTCCCCAAGTGCAGACTATCAGAGGCCAGGAGTGCGTTGTCCATTGCTAAAGGTGACATGGAGGAGGCTGTCCGCCTCATCATCGAAGGAGACATCCAGCTCAGCCACACACCTCTAAACGTAAACCATGGGAAGATGGGTTCCCCTCAGGCAGAGCAGAAGATGAAAGAGAGCATCCTGGAGAAGTACATGCTAGTGGACAGGGAGGAGGATAAGAAAACACACAGGCCTGTTGCACCTAAAGATGCCCCTAAGAAACTGGTGCGTTACCACAGCAACCAGGTGGTGACCACAAAAGGGGAGCGGTACCAACTGGTGAAGAAAGAGGAGACGGAGGAGGTGAAGAAGACTTACGTCAGCATCAAACCCGCACGCAAATACAGATTCCATTGATGACTGACTGGCATTCTTCTGGAACACCAGCCATTGACTTTGTTGTTTACATCCTTTCTGAATGCCTTGTTTTTTTTGTTTGCCTGGTTATGGAAAATGTTTGTTTTTGGTATGTGTAAGTGTCTGATTTGAAAAGTGTGTGGCCATCGTCTTGCTTCGAATATAATTTCTCCTTTGCAGTGATTCTCTGGCATCATTGTTTTGTTCTCTAGGTGGGTCATGATGTGCTCTTGTAGTGGGCTGGCCATGTGTATAAGACTTGAAGAACTGCTACATTTGATTCTCTTATGTCCAAACTGTGTACTTTTTTTTCTCCATTTCAGCAGGTCTGACATGGTACAGATTTTTTGGGGTCAGATATAATTGTTATTGGTATTTTTCCTGCCAGGGAGACTTAGCGATTTGGGGCCTGTTTCAAAACACTATTTTCAGTACTCTATCGCAATACCTTATTCCTCATATAAGGGTAAGTTTAGTCCATTGAGCCTGTGCACCCATTTTTTTAATAAAATAAAAATATCATTCTTTTTTTTTTACTAAAATAAGTTATCGGCGACCTCATAAACATGTGGCGCCACGTTGGCGGAAGTTGTTCCTTAGACTGGAAGTGGTATTTCCCGCAGCATGAAAAGGGCCTTTTTTTACTAGCAAGGCACTGGAGATCTACTTCTGGAGAATGATAACACAGGTCAACAAGGGAGGGGGAGGCAGGAGGAGAGGGGGAAAGAGCAGCCCTCTGGGGGAGGGAGGAGGAGAGGGGAAAAGAGCAGCCTTCCAAGTGAGGGGGAGGCAGGAGGAGAGGGGGAAAGAGCAGCCTTCTAAGGGAGGGGCAGGCAGGGGTTGTAGAGTGAGACGTGGAGGAGGATGGTTATACAAGTACACAGAGAACAACCAAGAAAGGAGAGGGGAAAAGAGCAGCCCTCTGATGGAGGGGGAGGAGAGGGGAAGCACCCAACCCTAAAGGACAGAGAGAGACAGGAGAAAGGGCTGCAGAGGCAGTGAGAGTCTGTGGACCTTGTAAGAGCAAGGAAAGGACCAACCCTGCTGCCCAGACTGGGACCCAGCTGGTCTCCTTACAGCTCATCTCTGCCCTGCTGCCCAGACTGGGACCCAGCTGGTCCCCCTACAGCTCATCTCTGCCCTGCTTCCCAGACTGGGACCCAGCTGGTCCCCCTACAGCTCATCTCTGCCCTGAAGCTCCAGACTGGGACCCAGCTGGTCCCCTACAGCTCATCTCTGCCCTGGGACCCAGCTGGTCCCCCTACAGCTCATCTCTGCCCTGCTTCCCAGACTGGGACCCAGCTGCTCCCCCTACAGCTCATCTCTGCCCTGAAGCTCCAGACTGGGACCCAGCTGGTCCCCTACAGCTCATCTCTGCCCTGCTGCCCAGACTGGGACCCAGCTGGTCCTCCTACAGCTCATCTCTGCCCTGCTGCCCAGACTGGGACCCAGTTGGTCTCCCTACAGCTCATCTCTGCCCTGAAGCTCCAGACATTCACAGAGGAGATGAGATGGGTAAAATAATATTTCTCTTCACATAACTGTCTGTATCTTTTGAGCTACATGTCCCTACTGGCTGTGCCATTTACTGACACACTGTGTGTGTGTGTGTGTGTGTGTGTATGTGTGAATTAACAGGCCATGGACACGGAGCTGCATGACCCATCAGTGTGTGTGCAGCAGCAGACAGCTTTGTCCCTAAACACCTTCATCAGGAGGAAGACTACTCAACTAGACACCAAAATACTGGAGGATAAACTACACACACACACACCTCTGTAACAGGGTACAACACACACACACCTCTGTAACAGGGTACAACACACACACACACCTCTGTAACAGGGTACAACACACACACACACCTCTGTAACAGGGTACAACACACACACACACCTCTGTAACAGGGTACAACACATACATCTCTGTAACAGGGTACAACACACACATCTCTGTAACAGGGTACAACACACACACCTCTGTAACAGGGTACAACACACACATACCTCTGTAACAGGGTATGACACACACATACCTCTGTAACAGGGTACGACACACACATACCTCTGTAACAGGGTACAACACACACACACCTCCGCAACAGGGTACAACACAACACACACCTCCGCAACAGGGTGAAACAGGGTAAAACACACCTCTACAACAGGGTACAACACACACAGTACTTTAGACTGCTCACTATCTGTGTTCTTTGCTGTTTAGGTCCTGTAGCTGCTGCCATGTTATTATAGTCACTTTCTGTCCTTCTGTTCCTGTACACTTAAAAGGCCCTCTGAATGGCAGACAGTCCCAAGAACAACAAGTCTTATGAGAACAGAATATTAATCGGTGTTGTAGGACGCAGTGGGAGAATCTCAATTGCATACTCCTCTCGCCGCCTCCTCTAACCCCATTGGAGGAGGTCAGAGAGGTGGTACCTGTAGCTTTCTCATCCAATGGGTTTTGAGGAGACAGGGAAAGAGGACACCAGGAGAATGCAAATGAGGTTTTCCCAGTATGTTTGTTGGGTGAGTTGCTGAGGAGCCTCCCCAAGCCCTTTGACTCCCCCAGCAGGATCTGGGAACAACTGTAGCCCAGAGGAAGACATAGCAACTTGGGGTTACCTTGGAGACAGAACAGGAATCTGGATGTACTCTGCCAACGCAATGTCAATGAAGGGTTACCTTGAAGGCCCAGAATGTTAACCTGACAGCAGTACAAGAACTGAGCTAAAGGTGCCTTCGTACTGGCACTATCACCGTGTGGACATATCTGAAATATTTCCTACGTACTGCACTACTTCTGATCAGAGCCTTGTGTGACCCAGCCTGTGATTTTCACTGAGTGTCATTGATCATGTGTATTATAATGAGATTCATCTTATAAAAGAAAATACAATTCCAACTGCAGTACAAAATACATTTTATTTCTGTATTCTTGTATTCAAGTTTCACATAAAACACTGTTAAAAGCAAATAAGCATCGTGGTTTTCTCAGTCCGTGACCGTCCATTATGCCTTCAGTAAACATTAGAACAACTTCCTGGGTTATACAGTCCAATATCACAAACAGTTACAACACAGTCATTATAGTTCAGCCATGGAGAGTGTTCATGCAATGTAAACATGTTAAGTACAGAGTAACAAGTAAATGCAGTACGTTTCACATTTAATGCCAGAACCAATCACAACATGGGTACAGCTACAGTATAGTATTGTGTATTAGTGCATATAACGTGGTTATGGTCTATTAAACCTTAAGGTTAACAATTACATTTCAACACTCAAGCACTGTTAAAAAGAGAACTACACTAAATGTAGGTTCCATGGCATGGGGAAAGGTTAGGACGACATGTTTTACTGAATTCCAGATGTGAAATTTAGCAATATGAGGTGGTAGTGTGTGTGTCTACTCGTCAGGCTTCCTCTTAGGTTTCTTGGGGTTGCGGGAGCGACTCTTGGCCTTGCACAGTGGACAGATGGGAGCGTTACGATGGATCTGTTGGTGGCATGACAGACAGGCCTGGAGAGAGGACAAGAGATGTTAGTGTGTTATTCCTATGTAGACACAAAGACGTCAGTACAGTGTCATTATTGTGTTGGTACACAGACAGGGGAGAGGTGTGTATGTGTGTACCTTCATAGGAGGGTGTGTACTGTGTACCTTCATGGGAGGAGGCTGTTGTCTGAAGGTGGCGGTCTGGCGGGCATCTTGTTTCCGGGAGACCTGGAGCTGTTGGGCCGCGGCAGCCGCTGCTGCAAGGGATTCTGGGATGGTGGGCTCATGAGGCTCCTTCTGCCACTCAGCCTTCTGCTTCTCAAAGTAACTATGGCAACAGAGATAGAAGATAGCACAGAGAACAGTTGATGTGTGTGTGAGAGTGTGTGTGTGTGTGTATAGTATGTGTACTGACTCCAGAGAGAGTTTCTCCTCCTCTTCGTTGAGGTTGGGCAGTCTGTGAAGGCCCAGGGTCATCCTGAGGGCATCTACATGTTCCTTCAGGGGTTTGTACTCATCATGGAGCCTCCGCGTCGTCTCCAGCAGCTTGTTCAGGTCGTTCTCTGACTGCTTTATAGTGCTCTCCATCTGGGGAGTAGGAGGAGAGAAATACATAAACTATTAAAGGGTAACTCTCAACCCCTTCACCCTTAAAAAATGCATCCAGGTCAGAAGTTGTGGGTGGGGTGAATTGCTCATAAATATTCATTTTGGGGGTGTGTAAACGTAGTTGTGCCTGATCCCAACACTTTCTCACTAAAGAATATTTACCAGAAGTCCACTGGTACGCTCTGATAATAAAATGTGCATCGTGAGCAAACAGCTCTGGACAGTTATCTGACAGTTTTGAGGTGCAGAGGTCCTGACATCTAGTACCACTTGCAGTGTAAATTTGAATTCCCCATTGGGTGCATAATAAATTGTTGAAATGAGGTGTTCACTTTTTAGAAGAATTAGGAGTGTGTGGGCACGGGATGAATATTGTAAATATATATGTGCCTCGTGGGATTAGAACCCACAGACTGCACCACTAATCAGTTGTAGGAAGTTGCTATGACCACCATTGTCCTCTAGTTCTTGTTACAATGGATATAGTCTCGCTATTGTTATTTTACTGCTGCTCTTTAATTACTTGTTCCTTTTATTTCTTATTCATATTTTTTAAACTGCATTGTTGGTTAAGGGCTTGTCAGTAAGCATTTCACTAAGGTCTACTACTCCTGTTGGATTCAGCATTTCACTGTAAGGTCTACTACACCTGTTGGAGTCATCATTTCACTGTAAGGACTACTACACCTGTTGTATTCAGCATTTCACTGTAAGGTCTACTACACCTGTTGTATTCAGCATTTCACTGTAAGGTCTACTACACCTGTTGTATTCAGCATTTCACTGTAAGGTCTACTACACCTGTTGTATTCAGCATTTCACTGTAAGGTCTACTACACCTGTTGTATTCAGCATTTCACTGTGAGGTCTACTACACCTGTTGTATTCAGCATTTCACTGTGAGGTCTACTACACCTGTTGTATTCAGCATTTCACTGTAAGGTCTACTACACCTGTTGTATTCAGCATTTCACTGTGAGGTCTACTACACCTGTTGTATTCAGCATTTCACTGTGAGGTCTACTACACCTGTTGGATTCAGCATTTCACTGTAAGGTCTACTACACCTGTTGTATTCAGCATTTCACTGTGAGGTCTACTACACCTGTTGTATTCAGCATTTCACTGTGAGGTCTACTACACCTGTTGTATTCAGCATTTCACTGTGAGGTCTACTACACCTGTTGTATTCAGCATTTCACTGTAAGGTCTACTGCACCTGTTGTATTCAGCATTTCACTGTAAGGTCTACTACACCTGTTGTATTCAGCATTTCACTGTAAGGTCTACTACACCTGTTGTATTCAGCATTTCACTGTAAGGTCTACTACACCTGTTGTATTCAGCATTTCACTGTGAGGTCTACTACACCTGTTGTATTCAGCATTTCACTGTGAGGTCTACTACACCTGTTGTATTCAGCATTTCACTGTAAGGTCTACTACACCTGTTGTATTCAGCATTTCACTTTGAGGTCTACTACACCTGTTGTATTCAGCATTTCACTGTGAGGTCTACTACACCTGTTGTATTCAGCATTTCACTGTGAGGTCTACTACACCTGTTGTATTCAGCATTTCACTGTGAGGTCTAACCTGTTGTATTCAGCATTTCACTGTGAGGTCTACTACACCTGTTGTATTCAGCATTTCACTGTGAGGTCTACTACTCCTGTTGGATTCAGCATTTCACTGTGAGGTCTACTACACCTGTTGTATTCAGCATTTCACTGTAAGGTCTACTACACCTGTTGTATTCAGCATTTCACTGTGAGGTCTACTACTCCTGTTGGATTCAGCATTTCACTGTGAGGTCTACTACACCTGTTGTATTCAGCATTTCACTGTGAGGTCTACTACTCCTGTTGGATTCAGCATTTCACTGTGAGGTCTACTACACCTGTTGTATTCAGCATTTCACTGTGAGGTCTACTACTCCTGTTGTATTCAGCATTTCACTGTGAGGTCTAACCTGTTGTATTCAGCATTTCACTGTGAGGTCTACTACACCTGTTGTATTCAGCATTTCACTGTGAGGTCTACTACTCCTGTTGGATTCAGCATTTCACTGTGAGGTCTACTACACCTGTTGTATTCAGCATTTCACTGTGAGGTCTACTACACCTGTTGTATTCAGCATTTCACTGTGAGGTCTAACCTGTTGTATTCAGCATTTCACTGTGAGGTCTACTACACCTGTTGTATTCAGCATTTCACTGTGAGGTCTACTACTCCTGTTGTATTCAGCATTTCACTGTGAGGTCTACTACACCTGTTGTATTCAGCATTTCACTGTGAGGTCTACTACTCCTGTTGGATTCAGCATTTCACTGTAAGGTCTACTACACCTGTTGTATTCAGCATTTCACTGTAAGGTCTACTACACCTGTTGTATTCAGCATTTCACTGTAAGGTCTACTACACCTGTTGTATTCAGCATTTCACTGTAAGGTCTACTACACCTGTTGTATTCAGCATTTCACTGTGAGGTCTACTACACCTGTTGTATTCAGCATTTCACTGTGAGGTCTACTACACCTGTTGTATTCAGCATTTCACTGTGAGGTCTACTACACCTGTTGTATTCAGCATTTCACTGTGAGGTCTACTACACCTGTTGTATTCAGCATTTCACTGTAAGGTCTACTGCACCTGTTGTATTCAGCATTTCACTGTAAGGTCTACTACACCTGTTGTATTCAGCATTTCACTGTAAGGTCTACTACACCTGTTGTATTCAGCATTTCACTGTAAGGTCTACTACACCTGTTGTATTCAGCATTTCACTGTGAGGTCTACTACACCTGTTGTATTCAGCATTTCACTGTGAGGTCTACTACACCTGTTGTATTCAGCATTTCACTGTAAGGTCTACTACACCTGTTGTATTCAGCATTTCACTTTGAGGTCTACTACACCTGTTGTATTCAGCATTTCACTGTGAGGTCTACTACACCTGTTGTATTCAGCATTTCACTGTGAGGTCTACTACACCTGTTGTATTCAGCATTTCACTGTGAGGTCTAACCTGTTGTATTCAGCATTTCACTGTGAGGTCTACTACACCTGTTGTATTCAGCATTTCACTGCAAGGTCTACCTACACCTGTTGTATTCAGCATTTCACTGTAAGGTCTACTACACCTGTTGTATTCAGCATTTCACTGTGAGGTCTACTACACCTGTTGTATTCAGCATTTCACTGTGAGGTCTACTACACCTGTTGTATTCAGCATTTCACTGTGAGGTCTACTACACCTGTTGTATTCAGCATTTCACTGTAAGGTCTACTACACCTGTTGTATTCAGCATTTCACTGTGAGGTCTACTACACCTGTTGTATTCAGCATTTCACTGTGAGGTCTACTACACCTGTTGTATTCAGCATTTCACTGTGAGGTCTACTACACCTGTTGTATTCAGCATTTCACTGTGAGGTCTACTACACCTGTTGTATTCAGCATTTCACTGTGAGGTCTACTACACCTGTTGTATTCAGCATTTCACTGTGAGGTCTACTACACCTGTTGTATTCAGCATTTCACTGTGAGGTCTACTACACCTGTTGTATTCAGCATTTCACTGTGAGGTCTACTACACCTGTTGTATTCAGCATTTCACTGTGAGGTCTACTACACCTGTTGTATTCAGTATTTCACTGTAAGGTCTACTACACCTGTTGTATTCAGCATTTCACTGTAAGGTCTACTACACCTGTTGTATACAGCATTTCACTGTAAGGTCTACTACACCTGTTGTATTCAGCATTTCACTGTGAGGTCTACTACACCTGTTGTATTCAGCATTTCACTGTAAGGTCTACTACACCTGTTGTATTCAGCATTTCACTGTAAGGTCTACTACACCTGTTGTATTCAGCATTTCACTGTGAGGTCTACTACACCTGTTGTATTCAGCATTTCACTGTGAGGTCTACTACACCTGTTGTATTCAGCATTTCACTGTGAGGTCTACTACACCTGTAGTATTCAGCATTTCACTGTGAGGTCTACTACACCTGTTGTATTCAGCATTTCACTGTGAGGTCTACTACACCTGTTGTATTCAGCATTTCACTGTAAGGTCTACTACACCTGTTGTATTCAGCATTTCTCTGTAAGGTCTACTACACCTGTTGTATTCAGCATTTCACTGTGAGGTCTACCACACCTGTTGTATTCAGCATTTCACTGTGAGGTCTACTACACCTGTTGTATTCAGCATTTCACTGTGAGGTCTACTACACCTGTTGTATTCAGCATTTCACTGTGAGGTCTACTACACCTGTTGTATTCAGCATTTCACTGTAAGGTCTACTACACCTGTTGTATTCAGCATTTCACTGTAAGGTCTACTACACCTGTTGTATACAGCATTTCACTGTAAGGTCTACTACACCTGTTGTATTCAGCATTTCACTGTGAGGTCTACTACACCTGTTGTATTCAGCATTTCACTGTAAGGTCTACTACACCTGTTGTATTCAGCATTTCACTGTAAGGTCTACTACACCTGTTGTATTCAGCATTTCACTGTAAGGTCTACTACACCTGTTGTATTCAGCATTTCACTGTGAGGTCTACTACACCTGTTGTATTCAGCATGTGACTAATAACATTTGATTTAACATAGATGTGCGTGAAACGGTAAACCAAAATGTAGAATTCGTGAGGCCTTACTGCCTTACTGCCTTTTGAATTTTGTGTAACGTCAGTAGTCTAGTCAAGGAAGCATCAAGCAAAATATATTGGTACACTCCACTATATATTGGTACACTCCAATGCCAAATAAGGTGCTTGTTTCTATACGAAACCAGAAGGTGGTACCACCCAGCACATCTAGAAGGGAGTGTATTTCATACCGAACCCCTCCCTTGAGGTGACGTATAGGAACCTTCTCCAGGTGCCTCTACATCACAATTTCAATGGTAGAGTTGAACCACTGGGGCAAAAAGAGCTAGATGTACTACTAAAAGACCAAATTACAAAACATTATGAACACCTGCTCTTTCCATGATGTAGACTGACCAGATGAAAGCTATTATTGATCTCACTTGTCAATTCAAGGGGAGGAAACAGGTTAAAGAAGGATGTTTAAGCCTTGAGACAATTGAGATATGAATTGTGTATGTTTGCCATTCAGCGGGTGAATGGGCAAGACAAAAGATTTGTGTCTTTGAACAGGGTATGGTATTTTGTGTCAAGAACTGCAACGCTGTTGGGTTTTTCACGCTCTACAGTTTCACGTGTGTATAAAGAATGGTTCACCACCCAAAGGACATCCAGCCAACTTGATACAACTGTGGGAAGCATCGGCATCAAGATGGCCAGCATCCCTGTGTAATGCTTTCGACACCTTATGTCCGTGCCGTGACAAATGTAGGCTGTTCTTAGGGCAAGGGGGTGCAACTCAATATTAGAAAGGTGTTCTTAATGTTTTGTAACTGTCAAAATGAACACATCAGAATTTAGGTTTCACTATAACTCAGCCTAAAACGTCTGTTTCTCAAACAACTAAAAATGTTTCATGCGTTACTTTTTAAAATCTTTTTGTGCATTCAGAAGTCGAATAGTGGCTTCTGTCTCACACACACACTCTTTATTGCTCTCTCTCTACTAGAGGTTGACCGATTAATCGGAATGGCCGATTAATTAGGGCCGATTTCAAGTTTTCATAACAATCTGAAATTTATATTTTTGGGCGCTGATTAAAAAAAAAATGTATGCCTTTTATTTAACTAGGCAAGTCAGTTAAGAACACATTCTTGTTTTCAATGACGGCCTAGGAATGGTGGGTTAACTGCCTTGTTCAGGCGCAGAATGACAGATTTTCCCCTTGTCAGCTCGGGGGATCCAATCTTGCAACCTTACCAGTTAACTAGTCCAACGCTATAACCACCTGCCTCTCGTTGCACTCCACGAGGAGACTGCCTGTTACGCGAATGCAGTAAGCCAAGGTAAGTTGCTAGCTAGCATTAAACTTACCTTGTAAAAAACAATCAATCAATCATAATCACATAACTACACATGGTTGATGATATTACTAGTTTATCTAGCGTTGCATTGCATATAATCGATGCAACGCTGGGGGATGATTTAACAAAAGCACATTTGCGAAAAAGGCACAATCGTTGACTGTACCCAATCGTTGACTGTACCTGTACCTAACTGTACCTAACCATAAACACCAATGCCTTTCTTAAAATAAATACACAGAAGTATATATTTTTAAACCTGCATATTTAGCTAAAAGAAATCCAGGTTAGCAGGCAATATTAACCAGGTGAAATTGTGTCATTTCTCTTGCGTTCATTGCACGCAGAGTCGGGGTATATGTAACAGTTTGGGCAGCCTGGCTCATTCCGAACTAATTTGCCAGAATTTTACGTAATTATGACATAACATTGAAGGTTGTGAAATGTAACAAGGATATTTAGACTTAGGGATGCCACCCGTTAGATAAAATATCAAACGGTTCCGTATTTCACTGAAATTTTAAATGTTTTGTTTTAGAAATGATAGTTTCCGGATTCTACCATATTAATGACCAAAGGCTCGTATTTCTGTGTGCTATTATGTTATCATTAAGTCTATGATTTGATAGAGCAGTCTGACTGAGCGATGGTAGGCAGCAGCAGGCTCGTAAGCATTCATTCAAACAGCACTTTCGTGCGTTTTGCCAGCAGCTCTTCGCAAGCACAGCGCTGTTTATGACTTCAAGCCTATCAGCCTAATGGCTGGTGTAGCCGAAGTGAAATGGCTAGCTAGTTAGTAGGGTGCGCGCTAATAGCGTTTCAAACGTCCCTCGGTCTGAGACTTGGAGTGGTTGTTCCCCTTGCTCTGCATGGGTAACGCTGCTTCGAGGATGGCTGTTGTCGATGTGTTCCTGGTTCGAGCCCCGGTAGGGGCGAGGAGAGGGACGGAAGCTATACTGTTACACTGGCAATACTAAAGTGTCTATAAGAACATCCAATAGTCAAAAGGTATATGAAATACAAATGGTATAGAGAGAAATAGTCCTATAAATACTATATTAACTACAACCTAAAACCTCTTACCTTGGAATATTGAAGTCTCATGTTAAAAGGAACCACCAACTTTCATATGTTCTCATGTTCTGAGCAAGGAACTCAAACGTTAGCTTTCTTACATGGCACATATTGCACTTTTACTTCTCCAACACTTTGTTTTTGCATTATTTAAACCAAATTGAAAATGTTTCATTATTTATTTGAAGCTAAATGGATTTGTATTGATGTATTATGTTAAGTTAAAATAAGTGTTCATTCAGTATTGTTGTAATTGTCATTATTACAAATAAATAAAAACCGCAGATTAATCGATATCGGCTTTTTTTGGTCCTCCAATAATCGGTTTTGGCGTTGAAAAATCATACTCAGTCGACCTCTACGCTACCCACCACATTGATATCAGCATGTATGAGTCGTAGCTCCTCTACATGGGCCATCTTCTCCTGCATTAGGAGGTCCATCTCCTGTTTGTATTCCTTCAGATGTTTCTCCTCAGACTCTAGGGACTCAAACTCTGACTTCAGACGAGACTTGATCTTCTGCATCTGTACTGTCTTGTTCCTGAAATGATAGAAAACACAATTTAACCAATACATTACTACTTAGTTATCACTGTACACCCCTAGTTACCAATGTAACACAGTAGATACTTTACAAATGCACTAGTAGTTAGTTACCAATTATACAACATTCTGTAATTTTTTTACCTTTATTTAACTAGGCAAGTCAGTTAAGAACAAATTCTTATTTAAAATGACTGCCTAACCCGGACTACGCTGGGCCAATTGTGCGCCGCCCTATGGGACTCTCAATCACGTCCGGTTGTGATACAGCCTGGAATCGAACCAGTCTTTAGTAACGCCTCTAGCACTGAGATGCAGTGCCTTGGACAGCTGCACCACTCAGTAGTTACATACCACTGGGTTACTTACCAATGATCCAGTTACCAATTCTACAGCATTAGGTAGTTAAGTTACCTACCACTGCACTATTTACAATTGCAAGTATTCATTTGATTACAGGGCAGAAGGCACAAAGACAACATTCTGTCAGTTCAACTTCACATCACTCAATCATGCTTCAGAAACCAATTGCCCTAAGGCACCTTCTATTGTTTCTCCTTTATTTAACCAGGTTAGCCTCTTCAGATAAAAACGTTATTTTTTTTAAAGAAAGACCAGAACCCGAGACATCATAGTGTATTATTGTGTTGCTGTATCAATAGATTCGTTTGTGAAACAAGGAGCGAGAATATTTGTCACGCAAATAAGTAATATAATGCATGCATAACCGACATATTCGTGCACGACATGCCATTGTTATAACTGGAGCAATTCTTGTCTAGACATCTTTTTTTCTACTGATGCCAAGCTAATCAGCGTCACATCTATTCAACAATGTGCAAATTTGCAACTGGTTCCGCCTGAATGAACTCAAGACATTGGGGGAACCGGACAACACCAACCATGGTTAGCCAATTATTAGCTAACGTTACCTGGCTAATGACAGAAAGCTAGCTAAGTAGCCAACTAGCCGATAATCTGGCAAAGCACTTCGCATCTGGATTTTTGTTGATGCAAACAGCTGGATTGGTTATGCATAATACATAACTAGCAAGCAATTTTGTAATGTGCAAAACAAAAGCGAGAGTTTATCTGCAGTTCTTTCAAGAACAATAGAACGGCCACCACTGCTGGCTAACCTTGATCAAGGCTATGTCGCCACATATAGCTAGCTCCCTAGCTCAATAACAAAGCCAAGACGCTAATATTAGCTTCTCGCTGCTCTTTTCCTGAGCCATCCAGCTACCTGATTTACCAGATGTGGTTTCTTTGAAGAAGAAAACAAATCTTTACCGTATTTCCATAATGTTTTCTAGTTTGCACATTATCTCTTGTTCGTCCCCCATGATTTAGACTTTAGGCCCTGATAAATTAGATCTTAATGGAAGGACAGGGTGGTCTGCCAGCTAGCTAATAAAAACACAATACCTTCAGCCGTGACATACGCTATGAAGCACCACGCATGCGCTAGGCAAGCCAGTGCCTACGTGTCCTGTGACCCTGGCTGGAAACTGTTACATAGTGTCCGTCTGGCACTGAAACTATCTGATAAAACCCGTTACTTCAGGGGTTCTTAAACTTTTTCAGCCTGGGACCCAAGCGTAGGAAAATATGCAACTATATGTAAATATCATTGCCCTTATGTCTAAAAAAAAAAAAGTAATATAGACAAAAACAATAATGAAATACCCATAGATATCTTTTGTTTATTTTCCCCCATTAAAAACACTCTTACATACCTGTCTAGAATGGAACTATTGCTGTTAAAATACAATAAATAATTGAATTTTGAACTTGAATAAACGGATTGATCACGTTACACAGATGTATAACAGAACACACACACACACACACAGGCTTTTTGATCGTGCAACCCAAAGTAACAGTATAGATAAAGCATTAGCAGGCCTACTGTACATTTTACTGTATAAATTATTGTTGATAGAAAGTCTAGGTTGGAACTGTTGCTGTTAAAATACATATTTTTATATTCTGAACTGGAATAAACTGATCATATCACACAGATGTAGACCAGAAAACACACACATACACACAGTCCTAATGAGAGGTGTATGTATGGCTGGTTAAAGTTTTCAACAAACATATCTATTCTGGGCTGCTTTAGACAGAACCCTGACTTGCATAGGTGTGTGGTGCCAAACTGTATCAGAACATCTTACTGCTTTCTCAGTCAGGCTGGAGACCGCTTCCTGCTGCATATGAGCAACCCAGAACTGTGTGAGTGTTTGCCTCTAAAAGCATCTTGCTTCAATCAGTCAGTTTATTCCAGTTCAGAATAAAAATTATTACCTGTAACAGCAACAGTTCCAACCTAGACTTGTTTTCAACAATAATTTCTACAGTAAAATGTACAGTAGGCCTGATCATTTTTAATCTTCATCTGTAGTGTTTCTTAGGGTTGCTCTATCAGTGGCTAGTTAGCTTGCTTTGGCTAATGTTAGCTATTAGCTGTATGACGTTAAAAGGCCAGGGGATTGTTGAAAGAGAAACTCACATCTACTAGAAATCAAATAAAATCAAATTTTATTTGTCACATACACATGGTTAGCAGATGTTAGTGCGAGTGTAGCGAAATGCTTGTGCTTCTAGTTCCGACAATGCAGTAATAACAAGTAATCTAACTAACAATTCCAAAACTACTGTCTTGTACACAGTGTAAGGGGATAAAGAATATGTACATAAGGATATATGAATGAGTGATGGTACAGAGCAGCATAGGCAAGATACAGTAGATGGTATCGAGTACAGTATGTACAAATGAGATGAGTATGTAAACAAAGTGGCATAGTATAGTATAAAGTGGCTAGTGATACATGTATTACATAAGGATACCGTCGATGATATAGAGTACAGTATATACGTATGCATATGAGATGAATAATGTAGGGTAAGTAACATTTATATAAGGTAGCATTGTTTAAAGTGGCTAGTGATATATTTACGTCATTTCCCATCAATTCCCATTATTAAAGTGGCTGGAGTTGAGTCAGTGTCAGTGTTAGTGGTGGCTGTTTAACAGTCTGATGGCCTTAAGATAGAAGCTGTTTTTCAGTCTCTCGGTCCCAGCTTTGATGCACCTGTACTGACCTCGCCTTCTGGATGATAGCGGGGTGAACAGGCAGTGGCTCGGGTGGTTGATGTCCTTGATGATCTTTATGGCCTTCCTGTGACATCGGGTGGTGTAGGTGTACTAGTATGAGAGATAGTACTCCCTTATTTATGCTTATCGTCACTTGTTATAAAATGACAATGCCTTGCTAGTTGAATTACTGTTCCACTTTTGAAGCACTTTTTCTTGAAGCCCGGTTCTGAAATCACTCCCTGGGTTTACCGTCATGTACAGTAGTGCCTGGACTCATTACTTACCACTTCCCCACACAAAAAAATACATTGTGGGCGCTCCTCGTTATTTCTCAAAGTTTGCATGAAAGAGACAAGAAGTCATCACTGTATTTGCGTTTCATGACAATTGAGCTCGGTGAGAACGTGTGGCTAGCATGAGTCCATTTCCTGACAGCGGTGAAGAACAAGTCAGTGGCTTGAACCACAGCGCTGCAGCGGGTGGGTCGCGGAGGGATCTTCAACAAACTGGAGAACAAAAGATCCGGTAAACCGCGAAGCACACCGGTATCTCCCTCTCCCACTCACGCAGCTGCCAAACTGAGCAGAAACCGCTGCTAAGCAGAGAGCGCGCTGAACCGAGAGCGCAGTTGCACTTGACCAAATCAATTCTAGTAATTCATGAAAGAATTATACATTTACGTCGCGACCCACCATTAACAGGTCGCGACCCATACTTTAAGAAACGCTGCGTTACATTGTTGTTGTAACATTGTAATGGAAATGGTTGCATTGTTTCAATGTAATTCTAAAGATAATGATGCCAACTGCCTACACTCATAGGGTAAAGTTGATAGTACATTTCTTATTGTGTTTCAATTCTTAAAACATTATTTTCACAAAATAACAATTACATGTTGTATTATAAAAGAACAATGAAAAAGACATAGAGGGTCTTTTACAAAACAACAACAATGTAGAAGTAGGAATGAATGTCTTGAGTGTTGTATTTACTAATCACTTTTTCCTTGGCTAGTGGCAATGTGGTCTAGGGTTAAGGCTAGGTCTACAGTATATTATCAACATTGCCTTATCATATATCTCATGTGAAAGTATCGTATTCTAAAGGTGGATGTAAATTCAACGTCTTGTGCGCCATTTTGCGGTGGTCCTGTGAGGGTCAAGTGTTAGTACACCGCAATAATCCACCTTGAGTTAGATTCCTGGGCTGCCATTGGATTAGTCCTGAGAACACAACAATGGCTCGTTTTAATTCACCATAATCCCAGTGAATATTGAAAGCACTTTCATATGACTCTGTGGAGAAGAGGCTAATGCCGAAAGAAGAAACTCTCAGGAACGTAATAATATAGGAGATAAAATATTTACAAATGTCTTCTGTGAGTATCCATTTATACTCTTAATCCTATAAAATCTGGATTGAAGTTAAAATGCTGCTGTTTGTGTAAAATTAGGGTAAGATTGTGTAAATGTAGCATTTGACAGTAAAACAAGGCCAACTTTTTCCCATAGTAATGTCTCTGTTGCTCTGTGAGACAGAATAATGGTCTAGAAAACTATTTATTGTATATAATATGCTTACTTCCTTTATTGTGTATTTCACATTTCCTATTTTTATTTATTGTGTTATTTTTCTAGTGTTACATTGTTATTTATTATTGTATTGTTGGGGTTTTGAGTTTTCAAGAATCGCATTTCACGGTACGTGTGCATGTGACATTACAACTTGAAACCAGCCATTTTAAAGGTATTTACGGTATTACTACCCTGAGTTATACCGTGTTTGTTAAAAGTTACATTTTTGTTTGTTAACCACTCACATCAGACACAAATGTTTTTTTAAAGTTTGCGTTTCAACACGTACGTTGTTCTGTGAGATACTTGTAGTACAGTGAGTTCACTCAACTTTGAAACTCAATCTTTTATATCTTAGCACTTTTGAGTAATATAAACATTGTACTTGTAGAAACATTCATATTTTTTTGTGGTTGACGTATCCTGGTCAGAATAGGCCGATGTGATCAACATTAAACATCTGATAATTGGCCTAAATATGGGCCTTCCTGGTTGGCCTGGTCGTCTCTGATCTCAGCTGTTTAGTAACTTTATCCCAATTTGCTCCATAATCAGTGTTAATAAAAAACACCTCGGAAATCCTAGCGGGGGCCACCTGGGATAGGTTTGAACTTATTATATATATTTTTATTGTCCACACAATGTGGAAACTTTCACTAACATGATTGACATCAAAACAACAACAGCAACAATAGAAACCTACACTACAGTTCTGTGTGGATCATGGGGTCCTAGAATAAACCTTCCCCTGTTCTGAGAATACTCTCAACTCTATTTTGTTCTGAGAATTCTCCCTAAATAATATTTAACGTTTAAAAATACCTTGTGGGCTTCATGTTTTGATTGTAGTCCCCTACGACCTCTTGCGATTGGATGATCCTGCAGGTTGAACAGAAAAATGTAAGAAACATAATTATATTATATTTTGGGGGTCTTCTACGTCCCTAAGAACCTAGCACACAATTTTACAATCATAGTAAGAGACATATAATTCGCTTAGCCCCTTAGTACACTGAACAAATATATAAACGCAACATGTAAAGTGTTGGTCCCATGTTTTATGAGCTGAAATAAAAGATCCCAGACATTTTCCAGATGCACAAAAGGCGTATTTCTCAAAAATGTTGTGCACAAATTTGTTTACATCCCTGTTGATGAGCATTTCTCATTCGTCAAGATAATCCATCCACCTGACAGATGTGGCATATCAAGAAGCTGATTAAACAGCATGATAATTACACAGGTGCACCTTGTACTGGCAACAATAAAAGGCCACTCTAAAAGGTGACATTTTGTCACACAACCCAATGCCACAGTCTCAAGTTTTGAGGGAGCGTGCAATTTGCATGCTGACTGCAGGAATGTCCACCAGAGCTGAATGTTAATTTCAGGCGCCTCCAACGTTATTTAAGAGAATTTGGCAGTACGTCCATCCGGCCTCACAACCGCAGACCACGTCTATGGCGTTGTGTGGGCGAGCGGTTTGCTGATGTCAATGTTGTGAGCAGAGTGCACCATGGTGGCGGTGGGGTTATGGTATGGGCAGGCATAAGCTAAGGACAACAAACACAATTGCATTTTATCTAAGTCAATTTGAATGCTCAAAATGCCCATTTAAAAAAAAAAAAGTTATCTGTGACTAACAGATGCATATCTGTATTCCCAGTCATGTGAAACCCATAGATTAGAACCTACTTAATGTATTTCAATTGACTGATTTCCTCATTTGAACTTTGAACTCAGTAAAATCTTTGAAATTGTTGAATGTTGCGTTTATATTTCTGTTCAGTGTATTCTGCATGCCTATCCCTTATTGTAAACCATACTACCTATTATACTAACCATTACTCTATCTATGTGTTTTAATGGGCTATTAAGTTCTCTCTCCTCCCATTCATACTCCAGTTTGTGTCTATGTGAACGCCCTCTGGTAGATCAATGTTCGTGTCACCACCATGGACGCTGAGCTGGAGTTTGCCGTCCTGCCCAGCACCACTGGCAAACAACTCTTCGACCAGGTACGTGGACAGGCGGACGGACGGACAGACAGACAGACAGACAGACAAATCTTTGTTTCCTCGACTATGGACAAACAAGTGATCTTCTTCATTGTTGTGTAGATAGTGAAGACCATCGGGCTGAGAGAGACCTGGTTCTTTGGCCTACAGTACCAGGACAGCAAAGGCTTCTCTACCTGGCTCAAACTCAACAAGAGGGTGAGTACATTCTCACTACTCTCCTCAGACAGTAACAACATATAGGACTGCCTCTTCCGCTGCCCAGCGCTCCTTCTCCAGACGCTCTACCTCCTCCTGGGCAAACGTCCTCCTTCTCCAGACGCTCTGCCTCCTCCTGGGCAAACGTCCTCTCCTTCTCCAGCTCCAGGGCCTGCGAGTCTGCTCATCCAGCTCTGCACGCATGCACGCACGCACACACACACACACACACACAGAGTAAACACACACACACACACACACACCCATGCCCATTCATTCACTTATTAACTCACTCATGTTGTTGCAATGCTGTAATGTTCCCAGGTGACAGCTCAGGATGTACGCAGGGAGAACCCTCTGTTGATAAAGTTCCGGGCCAAGTTCTACCCTGAAGACGTAGCTGAGGAACTGATCCAAGAGGCCACGCAACGACTTTTCTTCCTGCAGGTCACACACACACACACACACGACTACATGCGCATACACAGACACACACACACACGAGCTGGCCAGACACACGTGCACACACACATACATCAAATCAAAGTTTATTTGTCACGTTCACAGGAAACAACAGGTGTGAACAGTACAGAGAAATGTTTACTTACAAGCTTTTCCTCAACAATGCAATGTTCTATATCAAAGGTAAAGGAGACCTGATTGTTTTCATCAAGGATCTCTCTGTACTTTGTTCCATTCATCTTTCCCTTGATCCTGACTAGTCTCCCAGTCCCTGCTGCTAAAGAACATCCCCACAGCATGATACTGCCACCACCATGCTTCACCGTAGGAATGTTGCCAGGTTTCTTCCAGACGTGACGCTTGGCATTGCTTGGAGAGAATCTTGTTTCTCATGGTCTGAGTCCTTCAGGTGCCTTTTGGCAAACTCCATGTGGGCTGTCATGTGCTTTTTACTGAGGAGTGGCTTCCGTCTGACCACTGTCGTGTCTTTACTATCATTAACTGAAGACTGATAGTTTTTATCAAAGATTCTCTGTAATTAGTTATTACACGATCAACTGATTAATCATGTAACTAATTAACTAGGAAGTCGGGGCACCAATGAAAAATATTCAGATTACAAAGTTATAATTTCCTAAAATAACTTTTCAGATATTTTACCTGATCAATTAGCCTTTGAATTAATGAATTATTTACTTTACCTCACGTTAGTCTCATTCCAAACGTCGTAAATTGTTGGTTATCAGCACGAACCCAGTCTTCACTATGAGTCATCCATACATCAATTGTCTTAAATCATTTATTTATTACTAACTAATTCACAGAAATGCATAAACAAACAAACAAACAAGGTAAATGTGGTTACAAGAAATGATAGGAGAATGTGCCCTAGTGGGCTAAACCGGCATGGTGGCTTGTTAGACAAAGGGGGAAGTGGGGGTCGACTAAGAAGTCACTACAGAGTGATAATTATAACAATTGAAATGCTAATCCTTTACACATGAATGCTCACTCATTCGGGAACAATTGCAATCAATATATATATTTACGCTCAGTGTGTCGTCTTGATCGCTGGTGAAAAGTTCATTTCTTTTGTAGAATTGTCCGTCTCTCTCCCTCTCTCTCTCGGTTGTGGTTAGAGGGGATTGTTCAGAGTGACATTCGTTATAGAATGGATGTTTCGGCGGTTGTCGTTCTTCGCTTTCAATGATACCGAATTCCTAGCTGCAGACTAGTAATTAATATCAAAGACTTGTTCTCATTCTGTCGGTATCGATAGTCTAAGAGTTTAACCACGTGGGATGGTTAAAAGATTCAGCAATGGTCTACAACTTTTGTCTTCCTAATGGGGAAAAACATGGTCTGCAACCTTTAGCCTTCTCGTAATTGAGGTAAGCTCGGTCTGCTGATCGAAAACCCGAGTGGGGTTTTTATTTGGAATGGCAGAAAAGGCTGTCCCAGGATGTCTGACCCTAACTGGGCTCAGGGGCGGTCCTCTGATTTAGTTCAAATCCAATTCCCTTTTTTAGTTTTCCTTCATTAAACAGTCCAAAATCACATTGTAAAATTGTGTAAACAGTATCATATTCACTCATTCATCTTATACAACAATTAGATGTAAACCTCATATCTGGGGCTATTATATAAACAGCGTTATGGTAATGTGGCCACACGTCTCCCATGAGCTTCCCCAAGTCGTGACAAATGGACCAGTTCGTAGCTGGATTCTTCACCGATCTTTTATACTTTCTCCGGAACATGAAATTTGTTCTTACCTCAAGTTCTGTGAGGTGGAAGGATTTCCTTTGTCCTTTATGAAAATGTACTCTCTCTATACTATGTGGCAGGGTCTTCTCAGGAATTTACGACCTCTGACCACAGCAGCCTAGTTGAAGGAGGCAAGGGGGAGGCAGGGAGAGGGGGATGGGTTTGCTATACCCAAAGAGGCCAACGTCATGACACCACTATACCATAAAGTCCTGTTTGGTGGAGTACTGCAGAGAAGGTTGTCCTTCTGGAAGGTTCTCCCATCTCCACAGAGGAACTCTGGAGCTCTGTATGAGTGACCATCCTTCCCCAGATCTGTGCCTCGACATAATTCTGTCTCGGAGCTCTACTGACAATTCCTTAGACCTCATGGCTTGGTTTTTGTGGGACCTTATATAGACAGATGTGTGCCTTTCCAAATCATGTCCAATAAATTGAATTTACCACAGGTGGACTCCAATCAAGTTATAAAAACATCTTAAGGATGATAAATGGTAACAGGATGCACCTGAGCTCAATTTCGAGTCTCACATCAAAGGGTTTGTAATGTAGCACAATGTGGAAAAACTCAAGGGATCTGAATTCTTTCCAAATGCACTGTATGTATATTAAGATGTACACAGGTTAGACACACACACACACAGCTCACATTGTTTATAATGTATGTCACTGCAGGTGAAGGAAGGCATCCTGAATGATGATATCTACTGTCCTCCTGAGACGGCTGTGCTGTTGGCCTCCTACTCTGTTCAGACCAAACATGGAGACTACAAGAAGGACTACCACTTCCCTGGTTACCTCAGCAGGGACAAGCTGCTTCCCCAGAGGTGTGTCATCTCTCCCCGTCCCCCTGTGTGACATACCTCAGCCCACAAACAGAAGCTAAACTGGTGATCATTTTGAAGAGAGATCTATTCCAAGTCTCCCTGAACGCTCCTCTGATTGTTGTCTTCCATACTCAGATCAGTGTTGGGGTCAATTCCATTTCATTTAGCAGACACTCTTATACAGAGAGAGTTACCTAGTCTGCTCTGGGATTTGAACCAGCAACCTTTTGGGTACCGGCCCAACGCTCTTAATCACTAGGCTACCATCTTCTCTCTATCCTCCTAATTGACCCTTCTCGGTTCCTTTACCCTTAGGGTTCTGGAGCAGCACAAGCTGAACAAGGAGCAGTGGGAGAATAGGATAAAGGTGTGGCATGAGGAGCACAAGGGAGTGCTGAGGTAAGACCACATGTCCTCTCTACTCACAGTACAATCCAAGTTAACACTGGCTTACTTGTATTGCACTGATTTTACACTGATGTACAAAACATTAAGAACACCTTCCTAAAATGGAGTTTCACCCCCTCTCTTTTTCCCTCAGAACAGCCTCAAATCGTCGGGGCATGGACTTTATAAGGTGTTGAAAACATTGCACAGGGATGCTGGCCCATGTTGACTCCAATGCTTCCCACAGTTGTGTCAAGTTGGCTGGATGTCCTTTGGGTGGTGGACCATTCTTGATACACATGGGAAACTGTTGAGTGTGAAAAACCCAGCAGCTTTGCAGTTCTTGACCCAAACCGATGTGCCTGGCACCTACTACCAGACCCCGTTCAAAGGCACTTAAATATTTTGTCTTGCCCATTCACCCTCTGAATGGCACACATACACAATCCATGTCTCAAGACTTAAACATCCTTCTTTAACCTGTCTCCAATCCTTCATCATCCCTTAATTGAAGTGGATTTAAAAAAAACTAAAGTCAAAGTCCGCACGCACCCCTGTGGAAATCTAATTGGCATAATAAACAAATCCCCATGAAATATCTTTCAGTTTAAGCCAGAGATATCTTTAGTTTGCTTTGGATATGTCCAATCCACCGCATTCGGACTTCTGCATATGTTTGTAAGACCATGAGACATCACAGAAACCTCACAAGATCGTCTGTAGCATCCTAACGGTTTGGCCTAAAAACCACTCTATGTGAAGATGAGACTCTCATGAACACAATGGTGGTTCTCCATTTTGCCCTACGACCCCCACAAGCGTCTTGGTACTCGTCTGAAGTCGGGACAGCCGATCTGCCAACTTCTGTCTGTAGCGTCCCAACAGTTTGGGCTACACACTAATAGGACCCCTCTGTGGAAAGGTCTCACGAACACGTACACATTTTTTTGTTGGTTGTTTTGCTCCACAGGCCACACAAGTCTCGTCTGAAGGTCCCCCAGTACCAGTTGAAAAAACATATGGAATTATACATGGAGAATGTTTAGTGCCAAAAATAAGGGGTGTATAAAAATCTAAAAAAAAAAATCTAAAAAAACAACAACAAATGTTTCCTGATCTTTCTAATATCTCTCAGATGTAGGACAGACACTTCAGAACAAACTTCCTTTACATTTTTTTGGGGGGACTATCTGTTATTCAATGCATTTGCTAATAGCAGTAAGACCAATTTAAAATATTCATCAAATAATAATATTTTTTTGGATGCATCAAGGGGTCTTAAAATTCAAAATAAAATATCTAAATGATCCTTGGTATAACCTTCTTAAAACAATTCCCTCCCACCGGTATATAGACAAGGTTTAGTCTGTAGACTGTAGAGGGTTCAGGTGACATTAATAAGAGATCATAGCTTTCACCTGGATTCACCTGGTCAGTCTATGTAATGGAAAGAGCAGGTATCCTTCATGTTTTGTACACTCAGTGTATGTAGAATGTGCTAAGCATTATGATAGCTGCATACAGAGCATCTTCCTCACTGATTGTCTGTGTCTATGTGTGTCTGTGTCTGTCTCTGTGTCTGTCTCTGTGTCAATCTGTCCCCAGGGAGGATGCCATGGTGGAGTATCTGAAGATAGCTCAGGATCTAGAGATGTATGGAGTCAACTACTTCAGCATCAAGAACAAGAAGTGTTCAGAGCTGTGGCTGGGGGTAGATGCTCTGGGCCTCAACATATACCAGAACACTGACAGGTAGGAACAGTTAACTACACTGAACAAAAATATAAACTCAATATGTCAATTTAGCAGTGCCCCATGGTGGCGGTGGGGTTATGGTATGGGCAGGCATAAGCTACGGACCTCATGTTTCAGCACGATAATGCACGGCCCCGTGTCGCAAGGATCTGTACACAATTCCTGGAAGCTGAAAATGTCCCAGTTCTTCCATGGCGTGCATACTCACCAGACATGTCACCCATTGAGCATGTTTGGAATGCTCTGGATTGAGGAGTACGACAGCCTGTTCCATTTCACACCAATATTAAGGAACTTCACACAGCCATTGAAGAGGAGTGGACAACATTCCACAAGCCACAATCAACAGCCGGATCAACTCTATGTGAAGGAGATATGTCGCGCTGCATGAGGCAAATGGTGGTCACACCACATACTGACTGGTTTTCTGATCCACGCCCCTATCTTTTTTAAAAAGGTATCTGTGACCAACAGATGCATATCTGTATCCCCAGGCATGTGAAATCCATAGATTAGGGCCTAATTTATTTATTTCAATTGACTGATTTCCTTATATGAACTGTAACTCAGTAAAATCTTTGAAATTCTTTGAAATTGTTGTGTTTATATTTTTGTTCAGTATAGATCCGAATTCTCCATAGATTCATCATGATATTAGACTACTTTTGAAGTGTGAAAACATTGGATAAACGTTGATTTTGGAGTGAACTATTCTACAGTGTTTTCTTTATAGGATGACCCCTAAGATCGGCTTCCCATGGAGTGAGATCAGAAACATTTCCTTCAACGACAAGAAGTTTGTTATAAAGCCCATGGACAAGAAAGCCCCGGTACGTCACCTCTGTTTCTTTATCTGCTGTGTTATAATTCAAACCTCTGATAGTACCCGTTTCTTAAGTATAAAAAAAGGTCACTTCATTTTTTTCAAGAGGCATTTGTGGTAAATGAGTCTGTTCCAGGATTTTGTGTTCTACGCCCCTCGTCTGCGGATCAACAAGCGTATCCTGGCGCTGTGCATGGGGAACCATGACCTGTACATGAGGAGGAGGAAGCCAGACACCATCGAGGTCCAGCAGATGAAAGCCCAGGCCCGTGAGGAGAAGACTAAGAGACAGATGGAGAAGTGAGGACAGAGACATGGAGAAAAGAGAGAGAGAGAGAGATGAGTTTGTTAGCACATGTTTACTCATCCCTTGTGTCCCTCGTTCCAGAGCTCTGCTCGAGAGCGAGAAGAAGAAAAGGGAGAATGCGGAGAAGGAGACAGAGAAGATCGCCAGAGAAACCATGGAGCTGATAGGCAGGCTGAAACAGATTGAGGAAGAGACCAAGAAAGCTCAGGAAGGTCAGACTCATTCTGTCATCTGACAGTGTGTGTGCTGTATGTGCATGCATGCTTGTGTGTGTTCATATTATTTTGTGTGTGTGTGCATGTGTGCGTGTGTGTGTATGTGTATGTGTAGAGCTGGATAAGAGGACTCGCAGGGCCCTGGAGCTGGAGAAAGAGAGGACGTTTGCCCAGGAGGAGGCAGAGCGTCTGGAGAAGGAGCGCAGGGCAGCGGAAGAGACCAAGGCAGCCCTCCTACAGCAGTCAGAGAGCCAGATGAAGAACCAGGAGAACCTGGTACACACACACACATAGACACACACACACATAGATAGACAGACAGACACCACACAAAGACAGACAGATAGCCACACATACATAGACAGACAGAGACAGACAGACAGACAGCCACACAGACAGACAGACAGACAGACAGACAGACAGACAGACACACACACACACACACACACACACACACACACACACACACACACACACACGCACTATACATACACATGGATTTAGTACTGTAGATATGTGGTGGTGGTGGAGTAGGTGCCTGAGGGCACACAGTGTGTTGTGAAATCTGTGAATGTATTATAATGTTTTTAAAATTGTATAAACTGCCTTCATTTTGCTGCTTTGACAGCAGCTAATGGGGATCCATAATAAATACAAATAGACAGACAGACCGACAGACCGACAGACAGACAGACAGACGGACAGACAGACAGACAGACAGACAGCCACACAGACAGACAGACAGACAGACAGCCACACAGACGGACGGACGGACGGACGGACAGACAGACAGACAGACAGACAGCCACACAGACAGACGGACAGACAGACAGACAGCCACACAGACAGACAGACAGACAGACAGACAGACAGCCACACAGACAGACAGACAGACAGACAGACGGACAGACAGACAGCCACACACACAGACAGACAGACAGACAGACGGACAGACAGACAGACAGCCACACAGACGGACAGACAGCCACACAGACGGACAGACAGACGGACGGACGGACGGACGGACAGACAGACAGACACACAGACAGACAGACGGACAGACAGACAGACAGCCAGACAGACAGACAGACAGAAAGACAGCCACACAGACGGACGGACGGACGGACGGACGGACGGACGGACGGACGGACAGACAGACAGACAGACAGACAGCCACACAGACAGACAGACGGACGGACGGACAGACAGACAGACAGACAGACAGACAGACAGACAGACAGACAGACAGACAGCCACACAGACAGACGGACGGACGGACGGACGGACAGACAGACAGACAGACAGACCGACGGACAGACGGACACTAGGAGAATCATTTATTATTCTAAGGTTCTTTTTCCAGGCTACTGATCTGACCTCTAAGATCTCCCTTCTGGAGGACGTAAAGCAGAAGAAGGACGACGATACAAAGAGATGGCAGAAAAGGGTGAGAGAATAAATTAATAAATGAAGGAATTAATGAATAAATGTGTGTGTGTGCCAGCGTAACCCTCCATCTAACCACAGTGATTAAATGAGAGTGTGTGTGTGTGTGTGTGATAGCGTAACCCCCCATCTAACCACAGTGATTAAATGTGAGTGTGTGTGTGTGCTAGCGTAACCCTCCATCTAACCACAGTGATTAAATGTGAGTGTGTGAGTGTGTGTGTGTGCTAGCGTAACCCTCCATCTAACCACAGTGATTAAATGTGAGTGTGTGAGTGTGTGTGTGTGTGCTAGCGTAACCCTCCATCTAACCACAGTGATTAAATGTGAGTGTGTGAGTGTGAGTGTCTGTGTGTGCTAGCGTAACCCTCCATCTAACCACAGTGATTAAATGTGAGTGTGTGAGTGTGAGTGTGTGTGTGTGCTAGCGTACCCCTCTATCTAACCACAGTGATTAAATGTGAGTGTGTGAGTGTGAGTGTGTTTGTGTGTGTGTGCTAGCGTAACCCTCTATCTAACCACAGTGATTAAATGTGTGTGTGAGTGTGTGTGTGTGTGTGTGCTAGCGTTATCCTCTATCCAACCACAGTGATTCAATGTGAGCGAGCGTGAGTGTGAGTGAGCGTTTGAGTGTGTGTGAGTGAGTGCGTGTGAGTGTGTGTGTTATCCTCTATCTAACCACAGTGCTTCAATGTGAGCGAGCGTGTGTGAGTGTGTGAGTGAACATGTGTGTGCGTGTGTGTGTGTGTGTGTGTGTGATAGCGTTATCCACTCTGAGCGGTCATGTGTGTGTTTGTCATCTGGCGGTCATGGTGGATGTTGATTTGAAGACTAAAGTAATTCGTGTCCACATCCAGGACTCTGTGCAGGGGGACCACGACGAGACCGACGAGAGCAGCGCCGAGGCCAGCGCCGAGCTGACGTCACCAGGCATGGTCAGAGACCGCAGCGAGGAGGAACGCATGACGGAGGCTCAGAAGAATGAACGGCTACAGAAACACCTCAAGGTCAGAAACACCTAACTTAAAGGGGAACTCTACTTTTTTCACCCATTAGTTCACTGTTGATACGGTCCCAAAATGTTTTTCATGTCAGCAGTCAAGTTGTCAAGATATTGGATTTTCATGAAGAAAAGTGTCACCAACCACATCATCATGATGATCCTTGCTCCAAGATGGCATAGCAGTCAGACGTTTTTTGTCCTCGTCTTGTCGTGTCCCATATATATACAGTAGGGCAAAAAAGTATTTAATCAGCCACCAATTGTGCAAGTTCTCCCACTTAAAAAGATGAGAGAGGCCTGTCATTTTCATCATAGGTACACTTCAACTATGACAGACAAAATGAGAAAAAAAATCCAGAAAATCACATTGTAGGATTTGTAATGAATTTATTTGCAAATTATGGTGGAAAATAAGTATTTGGTCACCTACAAACAGGGACTCAAAATCTGCAGTGCCAGACGTGTCCCCCTGCTTAAGCCAGTACATGTCCAGGCCCATCTGAAGTTTGCTAGAGAGCATTTGGATGATGCAGAAGAAGATTGGGAGAATGTCATATGGTCAGATGACACCAAAATATAACTTTTTGGTAAATACTCAACTCGTCGTGTTTGGAGGACAAAGAATGCTGAGTTGCATCCAAAGAACACCATACCTACTGTGAAGCATGGGGGTGGAAACATCATGCTTTGGGGCTGTTTTTCTGCAAAGGGACCAGGACGACTGATCCGTGTAAAGGAAAGAATGAATGGGGCCATGTATCGTGAGATTTTGAGTGAAAACCTCATTCCATCATCAAGGGCATTGAAGATGAAATGTGGCTGGGTCTTTCAGCATGACAACGAAGGAGTGGTTTCGTAAGAAGCATTTCAAGGTCCTGGAGTGGCCTAGCCAGTCTCCAGATCTCAACCCCATAGAAAATCTTTGAAGGGAGTTGAAAGTCTGTGTTGCCCAGCAACAGCCCCAAAACAACACTGCTCTAGAGGAGATCTGCATGGAGGAATGGGCCAAAATACCAGCAACAGTGTGTGAAAACCATGTGAAGACTTACAGAAAAATACTTATTTTCCACCATAATTTGCAAATAAATTCATTACAAATCCTACAATGTGATTTTCTGGATTTTTTTTCTAATTTTGTCTGTCATAGTTGAAGTGTACCTATGATGAAAATTACAGGCCTCTCTCATCTTTTTAAGTGGGAGAACTTGCACAATTGGTGGCTGACTAAATACTTTTTTTCCCCACTGTATATATATATTTACAACTTTCTTCGCATACCTTTTTATACATCTTTTTTATTTTCCATAAACTCATCTTCAAAACACTCTCCTGCAACCAGCCTCACCAATTTATATTTAAAAAAAAGAAAGTATTATTTACCTCAAATCTGTAATCCTCCATAGAAGCTAACCAGAAGCTAGCCAGAAGCTAGCCCAGAAGCTAATCCATAAACTAGCCAGAAGCTAGCCAGAAGCTAATCCAGAAGCTAGCCTGAAGCTAACCAGAAGCTAATCAGAAGCTAGTTAGCTTCTTTACTGGCTAATCGCTAGTTTTCAGCTAACCACAGTTTGTGGTCATCAGCTATCCTTTAGCTCAAAAATCTATCGGCAGTTTTGTACGGCGCGGCTCGGACCGGAACATACCAGACCTATTTTTCTCTCCATGTCCCCGGATTTCAACAGCTAACTCTGGACATTTATACCTGGATCTCGCAGTTAGCTAGCTGCTCTCCGTGTAACTATCGGCTTACGACGATTCCGGAGCAAACATCAATTATTTCGGAGCTAGCCAGCTGAAGAGTTCCATCAGTCACTCCTGGGCTACAATCACCTATCCGGACCCGTTTTACTGCCAACGCGGAGCCCCACCAGGCCTTCACAACTGGACTACCGACGTTATCTACCCGAGGGAGTTATCCAGCTGGCTCCTCCGTCGCGATGTTACCTGAATGCCCATCTGCGGTCCGCTAATCGTTAGCTGTCTTATCGGCTGCTATCTGAATAGACCTATCGGACAATTTATTATTATTCTTTTTTTCTTTTTTTCTTGGGCCTCTATAACTATATCTATTGTTTTCTTTGGGCGAATTGGATTCATCCCCTCTACCACACGGAACCCCACTAATCCTACCGACGGAAACGCACGAGGTGGCTAAAAACAGACCTCCATCTGGTGCTAGCTTGCTACCGATGGCCCGGCTAGCTGTCTGAATCGCCGTGACCCCAACCAACCTCACTACTCACTGGACCCTTTTGATCACTCGACTAAGCATGCCTCTCCTTAATGTCAATATGCCTTGTCCATTGCTGTTCTGGTTCGTGTTTATTGGCTTATTTCACTGTAGAGCCTCTAGTCCTGCTCACTATACCTTATCCAACCTATTAGTTCCACCACCCACACATGCGATGACCTCCTCTGGTTTCAATGATGTTTCTAGAGACATTATCTCTCTCATCATCACTCAATACCTAGGTTTACCTCCACTGTATTCACATCCTACCATACCTTTGTCTGTACATTATACCTTGAAGCTATTTTATCGCCCCCAGAAACCTCCTTTTACTCTCTGTTCCAGACGTTCTAGACGACCGATTCTTATTGCTTTTCGCCGTACCCTTATCCCACTCCTCCACTTTTCCTCTGGTGATGTAGAGGTGAATCCAGGCCCTGCAGTGCCTAGCTCCACTCCTATTCCCCAGGCGCTCTCTTTTGATGACTTCTGTAACCGTAACAGCCTTGGTTTCATGCATGTTAACATTAGAAGCCTCCTCCCTAAGTTTGTTTTATTCACTGCTTTAGCACACTCTGCCAACCCGGATGTTCTAGCTGTGTCTGAATCCTGGCTTAGGAAGACCACCAAAAATTCAGACATTTTCATCCCAAACTATAACATTTTCAGACAAGATAGAACTGCCAAAGGGGGCGGTGTTGCAATCTACTGCAAAGATAGCCTGCAGAGTTCTGTCCTACTATCCAGGTCTGTACCCAAACAATTTGAACTTCTACTTTTAAAAATCCACCTCTCTAAAAACAAGTCTCTCACCGTTGCCGCCTGCTATAGACCACCCTCTGCCCCCAGCTGTGCTCTGGACACCATATGTGAACTGATTGCCCCCATCTATCTTCAGAGCTCATGCTGCTAGGCGAGTAAAACTGGAACATGCTTAACACCCCAGCCATCCTACAATCTAAGCTTGATGCCCTCAATCTCACACAAATTATCAATGAACCTGCCAGGTACCTCCCCATAGTGTTAAACACGGGCACCCTCATAGATATCATCCTAACCAACTTGCCCTCTAAATACACCTCTGCTGTCTTCAACCAAGATCTCAGCGATCACTGCCTCATTGCCTGCATCCGTAATGGGTCAGCGGTCAAACGACCTCCACTCATCACTGTCAAACGCTCCCTGAAACACTTCAGCGAGCAGGCCTTTCTAATCGACCTGGCCCAGGTATCCTGGAAGGATATTGACCTTATCCTGTCAGTAGAGGATGCCTGGTTATTTTTTTTAAATGCCTTCCTCGCCATCTTAAATAAGCATGCCCCATTCAAGAAATTTAGAACCAGAAACAGATATAGCCCTTGGTTCTCTCCAAACCTGACTGCCCTTAACCAACACAAAAACATCCTATGGCGTTCTGCATTAGCATCGAACTGCCCCCGTGATATGCAGCTGTTCAGGGAAGCTAGAAACCATTATACACAGGCAGTTAGAAAAGCCAAGGCTAGCTTTTTCAAGCAGAAATTTGCTTCCTGCAACACTAACTCAAAAAGGTTCTGGGACACTGTAAAGTCCATGGAGAATAAGAACACCTCATCCCAGCTGCCCACTGCACTGAAGATAGGAAACACTGTCACCGCTGATAAATCCACTATAATTGAGAATTTCAATAAGCATTTTTCTACGGCTGGCCATGCTTTCCACCTGGCTACTCCTACCCCGGTCAACAGCACTGCACCCCCCACAGCAACTCGCCCAAGCCTTCCCCATTTCTCCTTCTCCCAAATCCAGTCAGCTGATGTTCTGAAAGAGCTGCAAAATCTGGACCCCTACAAATCAGCCGGGCTAGACAATCTGGACCCTTTCTTTCTAAAATTATCTGCCCAAATTGTTGCCACCCCTATTACTAGCCTGTTCAACCTCTCTTTCCACCTGGAAAGATTCCCAAAGATTGGAAAGCAGCTGCGGTCATCCCCCTCTTCAAAGGGGGTGACACTCTTGACCCAAACTGCTACAGACCTATTTCTATCCTACCCTGCCTTTCTAAGGTCTTTGAAAGCCAAGTCAACAAACAGATTACCGACCATTTTGAATCTCACCATACCTTCTCTGCTATGCAATCTGGTTTCAGAGCTGGTCATGGGTGCACCTCAGCCACGCTCAAGGTTCTAAACGATATCTTAACCGCCATCGATAAGAAACATTACTGTGCAGCCGTATTCATTGATCTGGCCAAGCCTTTCGACTCTGTCAATCACCACATCCTCATCGGCAGGCTCGACAGCCTTGGTTTCTCAAATGATTGCCTCGCCTGGTTCACCAACTACTTCTCTGATAGAGTTCAGTGTGTCAAATCGGAGGGTCTGCTGTCCGGACCTCTGGCAGTCTCTATGGGGGTGCCACAGGGTTCAATTCTTGGACCGACTCTCTTCTCTGTCTGTATACATCAATGATGTCGCTCTTGCTGCTGGTGAGTCTCTGATCCACCTCTACGCAGACGACACCATTCTGTATACTTCTGGCCCTTCTTTGGACACTCTGTTAACAACCCTCCAGGCAAGCTTCAATGCCATACAACTCTCCTTCCGTGGCCTCCAATTGCTCTTAAATACAAGTAAAACTAAATGCATGCTCTTCAATCGATCGCTGCCTGCACCTGCCCGCCTGTCCAACATCACTACTCTGGATGGCTCTGACTTAGAATACGTGGACAACTACAAATATCTAGGTGTCTGGTTAGACTGTAAACTCTCCTTCCAGACCCACATCAAACATCTCCAATCCAAAGTTAAATCTAGAATTGGATTCCTATTTCGCAACAAAGCATCCTTCACTCATGCTGCCTAACATACCCTTGTAAAACTGACCATCCTACCAATCCTCGACTTCGGCGATGTCATTTACAAAATAGCCTCCAACACCCTACTCAACAAATTGGATGCAGTCTATCACAGTGCAATCCGTTTTGTCACCAAAGCCCCATATACTACCCACCATTGCGACCTGTACGCTCTCGTTGGCTGGCCCTCGCTTCATACTCGTCGCCAAACCCACTGGCTCCATGTCATCTACAAGACCCTGCTAGGTAAAGTCCCCCTTATCTCAGCTCGCTGGTCAACATAGCATCACCCACCTGTAGCACGCGCTCCAGCAGGTATATCTCTCTGGTCACCCCCAAAACCAATTCTTTCTTTGGCTGCCTCTCCTTCCAGTTCTCTGCTGCCAATGACTGGAACGAACTACAAAAATCTCTGAAACTGGAAACACTTATCTCCCTCACTAGCTTTAAGCACCAACTGTCAGAGCAGCTCACAGATTACTGCACCTGTACATAGCCCACCTATAATTTAGCCCAAACAACTACCTCTTTCCCTACTGTATTTAATTTATTTATTTTGCTCCTTTGCACCTCATTATTTTTATTTCTACTTTGCACATTCTTCCATTGCAAATCTACCATTCCAGTGTTTTACTTGCTATATTGTATTTACTTTGCCACCATGGCCTTTTTTTGCCTTTACCTCCCTTATCTCACCTCATTTTCTCACATCGTATATAGACTTGTTTATACTGTATTATTGACTGTATGTTTGTTTTCCTCCATGTGTAACTCTGTGTCGTTGTATGTGTCAAACTGCTTTGCTTTATCTTGGCCAGGTCGCAATTGTAAATGAGAACTTGTTCTCAACTTGCCTACCTGGTTAAATAAAGGTGAAATAAAAAAATAACAATTTTAAATTATGATGTAAAAGGCATCAAAGGTGACACTTTGCTTCCGGAAAGTCCAATATCTTGAAAACTTGGCTGCTGACATGCAAAACATTTTGGGACCGTATCAGCAGTGGACTAATGAAACAAATACTAAAATTATGTTTTTTAGTGAAGTTCCCCTTTAACCCATAACCTATGACCTTTAATTAATCCTAACCTATAACCTATGACCTTTAATTAACCCTAACTCATGACCATGACGGAGGCCCAGAAGAACAAACGACTGAAGAAACACCTCAACACCTCAAGGTCAGACAGTCAGACCCTAACTTAACCCATAACGCATTTGTATTTATTAAGGATCCCCTACTCTTCCTGGGGTCCAGCAACATTAAGGCAGTTATATACAATTAAAAATATTACATGACATTACATTTCATGACACTTTTCACAACACATTTTGTTCCTTTAGGCCACTATTCTATTATCACATATCTACAATACAAAATCCATGTGTAAGTGTGTGTAGATGTGTGTGTCTTATCATGTGTGTATGCCTGTGTGTGTGTCTCTTCACAGTCCAAGCTGTTCCATAAGGTGCATTTTTATCTGTTTTTTAAATCTAATTTTACTGCTTGCATTAGTTACCTAATGTGGAATAGAGTTCCATGTAGTCATGGCTCTGTGTAGTACTGTGCACATCCCGTAGTCTGTTCTGGACTTGGGGACTGTGAAGAGACCTCTGGTGGCATGTCTTGTGGGGTACGAATGGGTGTCTGAGCTGTGTGCTAGTAGTTTAAACAGACTCCTCGGTGCATTCAGCATGTCAACACTTCTTACAAAAACAAGTAGTGATGAAGTCAATCTCTCTTCCACTTTGAGCCATGAGAGATTAGCTCTCCGTGTACATTTAAGGGCCAGCCGTACTGCCCTGTTCTGAGCCAATTCTAATTTTCCGAGATCCCTCTTTGTGGCACCTGACCATACGACTGAACAGTAGTCCAGGTGCGACAAAACTAGGGCCTGTAGGACCTGCCTTGTTGATAGTACTGTTAAGAAGGCAGAGCATCGCTTTATTATGGACAGACTTCTCCCCATCTTAGCTACTGTTGTATCAATATGTTTTGACCATGACAGTTTACAATCCAGGGTTACTCCTAGTAGTTTAGTCACCTCAACCTGTTCAATTTCCACATTATTTATTACAAGATTTAGTTGAGGTTTAGGTTTTAGTAAATTATTTGTTACAAATATAATGCTTTTAGTTTTTGAAATATTCAGGACTAACTTATTCCTTGCCAACCATTCTGAAACTAACTGCAGCTCTTTGTTAAGAGTTGCAGTCAATTCAGTCGCTGTGGTAGCTGCTGTGTATAGTGTTGAGTCACTACACACGTCACTCAAAGTCAGTGGCATGTCGTTAGTAAAGACTGAAAAAAGTAAGGGGCCTAGTCAGCTGCCCTGGGGAATTCCTGATTCGATCCTGGATTATGTTTGATAGGCTTCCATTAAAGAACACCCTCTGTGTTCTGTTAACTCTTTATCCACACGATAGCAAGGGGTGTAAAGCCATAACACATACGTTTTTCCAGCAGACTATGATTGATAATGTCAAAAGCCGCACTGAAGTCTAACAAAACAGCTTATAAAAACTTTTTACTATCAATTTCTCTCAGCCAATCATCAGTCATTTGTGTAAGTGCCGTGCTTGTTGAATGTCCTTCCCTGTAAGCGTGCTGAAAGTCTGTTGTCAATTTGAGAGTAAAATAGCATGTATCTGGTCAAACACAATTTTTTCCCAGAAGTTTAATAAGGGTTGGTAACAGGCTGATTGGTTGGCTATTTGAAAAATAAAGGGGGCTTTACTACTCATTTATTTATTTATATTGTTATTTTTTTACCCCATTTTCTCCCCAATTTCGTGGTATCCAATTGGTAGTTACAGTCTTGTCCCATCGCTGCAACTCCCGTACGGACTCGGGAGAGGCGAAGGTCAAGAGCCTTGCATCCTCCTCTTAGACGACATGCGTTACACATGCACCACACATTCTTTCCCATGTATAGTACATTATGTTGACGCTACACCAGTTTATTTGTGTCCTTGTTGTCCGTTTGTCCTCAGGCCCTGAGTAGTGAGTTGGCCAGCGCTCGAGACGACAGTAAGAATACTCCCAATGACCTGATCCACGCGGAGAACGTTAAGGCCGGCCGGGACAAGTACAGGACCCTCCGTCAGATACGACAGGGCAACACCAAGCAACGCATTGACGAGTTTGAGTCCATGTGAAGGAACGAAAGAATGCGAATGAGAGAGAAGGTGTGTGTGTGTGTGCGCGTGTGTGGGAGTGTGGGAGTGAGAGAGAGTGAAAGAGAGAGAGAGTGAGTGAGAGGGAGAGAGAGAGAGAACAAGAGTCTGTACTGAATCTATGTATTTAAATGGGAGTCATATAGGCAGGTACAGTGTAATTACTAAGTCATTAATGCTTCTCCCCAGTAGTGTGTTGTCCCCTGTGACTAAAGAGTGCCAACTTCATGGGATTTGTAGTTTGGTCAAGTAAAATTCTGTGGACTACAGACTGTAGGCTACTAGTACCACAATCAAAGTGAGTGATGATACTATTAATCATAATATATCATAATTTATGCTGCTTTTGCTCATGGTTTTTGCAATCTTGAAAGAATCTATGCAAAATAAATATTAGCTGATATAGCATGAAAACCATATTTGTATGTATAGATAGATTAGTGACAGGAAGGGAATGGATAGATTAGTGAGAGGAAGGGTATGGATAGATTAGTGACGTGAAGGGTTTGAGCTTAATTGCAATATTTTCTTAGGATGTTATTTCACAGGTACAGTTGAAGTCGGAAGTTTACATACACTAAGTTGACTGTGCCTTTAAGCAGCTTGGAAAATTCCAGAAAATTATGTCATGGCTTTAGAAGCTTCTGATAGGCTAATTGACATAATTTGAGTCAACTGGAGGTGTACCTGTGGATGTATTTCAAGGCCTACCTTCAAACTCAGTGCCTCTTGACATCATGGGAAAACCAAAAGAAATCAGCCAAGACCTCAGAAAAAAAATTGTAGACCCCCACAAGTCTTGTTCATCCTTGGGACCAATTTCCAAACGCCTGACGGTACCATGTTAATTTGTACAAACAATAGTACGCAAGTATAAACACCATGGGACCACGCAGCCATCATACCACTCAGGAAGGAGACTCGTTCTGTCTCCTAGAGAGGAATGTACTTTGGTGCGAAAAGTTCAAATCAATCCCAGAACAACAGCAAAGGACCTTGTGAAGATGCTACAACATAATCTATTTCCACAATAAAACGATTCCTCCACAGTAAAATGATTCCTATATCGACATAACCTGAAAGGCCGCTCAGCAAGGAAGAAGCCACTGCTCCAAAACCACCATAAAAAAGCCAGACTACGGTTTGCAACTGCACATGGGGACAAAGATTGTACTTTTTGGAGAAATGTCCTCTGGTCTGATGAAACATAAATAGAACTGTTTGGCCATAATGACCATTGTTATGTTTGGAGGAAAAAGGGGGAGGCTTGCAAGCTGAAGAACATGTGAAGCACGGGGGTGGCAGCATCATGTTGTGAGGGTGCTTTGCTACAGAAGGGACTGGTGCACTTCACAAAATAGATGGCGTCATGAGGAAGCAAAATTATGTGGATATATTGAAGCAACATCTCAAGACATCAGTCAGGAAGTTAAAGCTTGGTCGCAAATGGGTCTTCCATATGGACAATGACCCCAAGCATACTTTCAAAGTTGTGGCAAAATGGCTTAAGGTATTGGAGGTATTGTCAAGGTATTGGAGTGGCCATCGCAAAACTTTGAACTCAATCCAATAGAAAATTTGTGGGCAGAACTGAAAAAGTGTGTGAGAGCAAGGAGGCCTACAAACCTGACTCAGTTACACCAGATCTGTCAGGAGGAATGGGCCAAAATTCACCCTACTTATTGTGGGAAGCTTGTGGAAGGCTACCTGAAATATTTGACCCAAGTTAAACAATTTAAAGGCAATGCTACCAAATACTAATTGAGTGTATGTAAACTTCTGACCCACTGGGAATGTGATGAAAGAAATAAAAGCTTAAATATATCACTATCACTACTATTATTCTGACATTTCACATCTTAAAATAAAGTGGTGATCCTAACTGACCTAAGACAGGGAATTTTTACCAGGATTAAATGTCAGAAATTGTGAAAACTGAGTTTAAATGTATTTGGCTAAGGTGTATGTACACTTCTGACTTGAACTGTATCAATGAGTACAACATCCATTGCAAAGTGTTTTGCTATGACTCCAATAAATACCATTAACCAACACTGAATATGTGTTGAGTGCTGTGTATTTTGCTACTGTATCACTCTAGGCATACATTATTGTACTTGATGTGAGTGTGTTTGTTGTTTTATGTGTGTGTGTGTGTGTGTGTGTGTGTGTGTGTGTGTGTCTGACATATGTTTGTACGAAGTGTGTGTGTTTTTCAGTAGGCATGTTATGACTGAAAACATATAGTAAGGACTGTTTAAAAAAATACATATTGATTCCACATACAATTGTAAAATAACCAGCTGGAGCAAAAATGTTGTTGAGCCAACTCACAATCATATTGCAGCTGGTTGCTTTAAGTTGAATCAACATCTTTATTTTTTGTATACAGTGTTATAAAATCTGAGGTCTACTATTCTGGAAGGCAAAATCCCTCCCTAGGGAAAATACAGTTATGTTCTTTGGGAAGTAGGCTATTGAGCAGCTCAGTTACATTAAATTTGAGTCAATTAGCAGAAGCTCTTATCCCGATAGACTTACAATTAGTGCATTCATCTTAAGGTACTGTAACGCGGTGGACATAGCTTTCAATCACTTTTTTAAATACATTACCGGAGAGTCTGTGGGTCAGAAAAACACTAACAAGTCACTGTTGTTGTGTTATTACACTGAAGGAGGAGGAGAGCACACACTGTGTTTTGACTGGGAGATAAGAGGAACCAGCAACAGAGGCACTCTTGTCTCTTCAACTTTATTAAAACTATATTTCAAATATACTTTACAGTGAGAATAGCAACAGTCAAATAAGTAACATACATATTTAGATCGACATGGATTTAGAACCATATACATTTAGAACAATGTGTTATAAACAGACAATAATAATACGGTATAGAATGCACTTTACCCCACACAAGTCTCAACTTGGACACGCGCCAGCCATTCCCTTCACTGAGCTGCGGAGGTCACACCCGAATGAGCAAAGCGCGGAGGCGTCGAAGTGACTTGTTGTTAATGTAGATCCCGTAGTTCGATGTGGTTATAGGTGGTGGCCAGACATAACGACATAGCAGGAGTCTCCGGTGACACGGTTGCGTTTGGATTTGACGTAGTTGCTTCTACTCTCACATTACGGGACATTTTTTTTGTAGCTCCTCGAGTTTTAGGTTCTACTGTGCACAACTGAGACCTAGAGATCACGTATTTGTTTAGAACCGTGCGCGTCTGTGACGGAATCAAAACAACAATGCAGAGTGACACAAATAAATCACATACAGCCAATGAATTAAGTGACGCGGTGCCTGTGTTTTTAGGTTTGAGTTCGCAGTTTAACGAGATAGTGGATAATGGACGGGGCGACATTCCGTTCGCTGCAGACAGCGGCCCAAATTACGGAAACCGTTTCTCCGTCTCGGAGGATTTTGGAGCTGGCGCCAGTTTGACCTCATTAGCCACCCAGATGTCGAGGAAAACGATAATTATATCAAATGGGCCATCATTCGAAGTAAATCAAGACATTTGTGGACAAAATGACTCGGGTTTTTTACAAACTCTGGAGCGCGAAAGGGACTGCGAATGGAACGTGACAAGGCCTACGCACGATTTGGAGATGGCCCAAGGTCTCCGTAAAAACTCGGACATGTTAGTGAATCTGGATAACGGTAACGCAGTGCCCTCTCAGTTTGACGAACTGTTACCTTTAAGTTCTCCATTACGTAAAGACCCCCCAGCCCTGGTGTTTGGTAGGGACTTTCCGGACACATCGGCAGTCAATTACCAAACCCAAAGCAGCCGTAACATCAAAATCGAACCAGGGCATGAGGGACCCTGTCCCGTGGCGGATGG
Organism: Oncorhynchus mykiss; assembly: GCF_013265735.2. Classification (NCBI taxonomy): domain Eukaryota; kingdom Metazoa; phylum Chordata; class Actinopteri; order Salmoniformes; family Salmonidae; genus Oncorhynchus; species Oncorhynchus mykiss. The sequence goes on along the minus strand of NC_048578.1, from coordinate 31,676,972 downwards.
ATCTTGGTTCTGTAAATATTGTGACAACGGAAATTGCATGTCTCGTGGAGCACGTAAACCCTTTCCATGTACCTCGTTCTCTGGGGTTAACTATACGGACTATGAGTCTGGGATGCCACAGGAGTTTCATGTCCAGGCGCAAAGTTACCAAAGTGTGATGATGGGTGAAAGGGGTCTCCAAGTGTATCATTCCGCTATCAAGAAGGATAGTTCTGGATGGATGGGTGCTGACCCCAGTTTGAGGTAGATATACTCTTTATAAGACATTTTATTTAAATTGTTTGTTTGTTTCCCATAATTACCAAGCGGGCCAGAGGAACATCAATGTAGCTTCTCTAACTATGTTTGTGTCATCATAACAAAACAACAGTTGTTATAATCTGTCAAATTCAATAATAGTTGTAATGCCATCTGTTATATTGTTATGACAGTATTATGTAGAGTTAAGTGTTGTGATGCTTCTGGATGGCACCATATTCACTATGTGTCCTCCCATTTGAGATGCAGCCTTACAGCTTACCTGGTAAAATAAGGGTAAAAAAAACAAAAACATTCTGACCAGACCACAAGCACACGTGTGTCCACATGCCCTATCACGCACATGTTGATTTTGTCCACCACACACCAGGCACGATCAGGACACACAAATTGAAATATCAAAACAAACTCTGAACCAACTATATTCATTTGGAAAATAATTCAACATTTATGGCAATAGCTAGCTTGCTGTTGCTAGCTAATTTGTTCTGGGATATAAACATTGGGTTGTTATTTTATCTGGAATGCACAAGGTCCTCCACTCCGACAACTAATCCAACAATAAAAGGGTAAACCCAGTTAGTTTCTAGTAATCTATCCTACTTCAGACTTCTTCTTCTTCTTTGGACTTTATATGGCAGTTGGCAACCAACTTTAAGGTGCATTACCACCACCAACTGGACGAGAGTGTGGACCTCAGTTCGTCTTTCAATCACCCACGTGGGTATATGTTCCTAAAAAACAATTTTGGAGATGACACATGGGTATATGCTCCTAAAAACCAATGAGGAGATGGGAGAGGTGGGACTTAAAGCACGTCAAGCGTCACAAATAGAACCAAGTTCTATTTTAGCGCCTGGCTATGCAGACGCTCGTTGACGAGCGCGAGCAGTGTGGGTGCAATGATTGAATAACGTGTGCGTAAATATATTTTGCAACGCTCGTGCACGCGATGGGATTGGTGTGGTAAGCATGTTAGTGAATATCCATTTTAACATGTGACCTAATTCCCTTCACCAGCTGCCTCAGAGACTCACTACAATATCCCCTTGCTGGAGAGGACAGACTGCAGCTGTCTTTTCCAGCATGGCCGTCTACTGACTACTACCCACCAGTGGGTCTGCCCCTGACACAACTGTTTACTTCCTAACCAGTGTTTATTTAAGGGGTATTAGAGTAATAGGCTTCCAGTCAACTATCCGCTGGCCTTCAACTAACCAGGTGTAATGTATTTAGTCTCAATCCGCCAGCCCATTAGGACATTTGGCAACACTCACCACTTAAAGATGCACTATGCAGAAATCACTAAGCCATTTCCTGGTTGCTGAAATTCTAATAGTTTGCCTAATTTCAGTTAATGGGACCAAAGCAAGCAAGTATAATGTAGACAATGATTGTTCCATTTAAAGATCTGTGAAATATATTTTCCATAAGCAAACACATTGTATTTTCTGCTATTTGAAGCTGGTGTACAAGCCGAAAGTAAAAGACGCAAAAAAACATACTTAAGCATGGGAAGTATAGAAACAGCGCATATAGAACAGATATACTGCTTCTTAGACATGCTTTCAATGAGAACGACAGATCTATTACTCACATTTCTATGTGAATTTGGTCAGGCTGCCCCAAAAGTGACATATTGCAGCTTTAATAATTAGGGGCACAGCTTTGGGACATAATATACAGTACCAGTCAAAAGTTTAGAATCAAATTGTATTACACATTTTTAGCAGATGTTATCGTGAGTGTAGCGAAATGCTTGTGCTTCTAGTTCTGACTGTGCAGCAATATCTAACAAGTAATATAACAATTCCACACAACAAATCAAAACTATGAAATAACACATATGGAATCATGTAGTAACCAAAAAAGTGTTATGCAAAACAAAATATATTTGAGATTCTTCAAAGTAGCCACCCTTTGCCTTGATGACAGCTTTGCACACTCTTGGCAGTCTCTTAACCAGCTTCATGAGGTAGTCACCTGAAATGCATTTCAATTAACAGGTGTGCCTTGTTAAAGTTAATTTGTGGAATTTCTTTACTCTTAAAAGCGTTTGAGGCAATCAGTTGTGTTGTGACAAGGTAGGGGTGGTATTAGGGTTGCACATTTTGGGGAATATTCTGAGGTGGAAACTTTCCGTGGGAATTAACCAGAATATAGGGGAATTAACGGAAATGCAAATTAATATTAATACCATTTAAATGTAGATGTTTTCTGCATTGGATATATTTACCATATCATATGGAGACAGAAACATAAACCTTTAACCTCATCATAAGTAGATATAATTGCAAATGATTAAATCCTTCCAATAGAAATAAAAAAACCGAGTTAGTTACGAATTGAACTTCAATTAAATGAGTTTGACTCTTCAGATGGGATGATTTTCAACAAAAGAATGGGAATATTCAATGATCCCCAATGATCCATCGCATCTTCCAAAAATGTTTTCAACATGCATCTGTAAAATTATAGTCTAGAAACTAAAGCTTTGGTTGTCTTCCTCTCAGGCTTCCATGTCTTCGCTCTGGACCTCCTCAATGTCCACCTCTTGAACATCAGACTCTGAGGCCTCATCTTCACTGTCACTTTCCAACTTTGTTGAGGATGGCTCGTGGTCAGGCTCAAAAAGCCTCAAATTTGCCCGGATGGCCACCAATTTTTCAACCCTTGTATTGGTCAACCTGTTGCGTGCTTTGGTGTGTGTGTGTTCCCAAACAAGGACCAGTTGCGCTCTGAGGCAGCTGATGTTGGTGGGATTTTGAGGATGATGGAAGCAACAGGGGAAAGAGCCTCAAATCCACAAAGTCCCTTCCACCAGGTGGCTGATGAGATATGTTGGCACGACTGCCATATTGCATCTCCATCCCAAAGCCCTTGCTTGGAAGTGTACTTCGCCAGACTGCCAAGAACCTTGGCCTCATCCAGGCATGGTATTGATGACACCATAGGCCTTGTGGATCTCTGCACCAGACAGGGTGCTCCTGCTAGCATACTTGGAGTCCAACATGTACGCTGCGGTGTGTATGGGCTTCAGGCAGAAGTCTTCACGCTTTTTGATGTATTTCAGAACTGCAGTTTCCTCTGCTTGGAGCAACAGTGAAGTGGGCAGGGCAGTACAGATTTCTTCTCTTACATCTGCAAGCAGAGTCTGAACATCAGACAGGATGGCATTGTCTCCCTCAATCCGTGCAATGGCTACGGATATAGGTTTCAGGCTGCTTACCACTCTCTCCCAATATACATTATCCATGAGGATCCTCTTGATGCGGCTGTCCATATCGGCAGACTTTGACATGGCCATTTCTTGGAGACTCCTTCCCCTCCAGGAGACTCCCAATGTGTGTTGCTGGGCAGCTTCAATGTGGTGCTCTTATTCTTCTCACTTTGCTTGGTGAGGTAGATTGCTGCTGTAACTTGATGACCGTTCACATACCTGACCATTTCATTGGCTCTCTTGCAGAGTGTATCCATTGTTTTCAGTGCCACGATGTCCTTGAGGAGCAGATTCAATGCATGAGCAGCATAGCCAATGGGTGTGATGTGAGGGTTGGACTCCTCCACTTTAGACCAAGCAGCCTTCATGTTCACAGCATTGTCTGTCACCAGTGCAGATACCATCTGTGGACCAAGGTCATGATAACAGCCTTCAGCTCATCTGCAAGTAGAGACCGGTGTGTCTGTTGTCGCTTGTGCTTGTGCTCTTGTAGAATACTGGTTGAGGGGTGGAGATTATGTAGTTAATTATTCCTTGCCCACAAACATTCGACCACACATCAGAGATGATTGCAATACAGTCTGCTTTCTCTATGATTTTCTTGGCCTTCACTTGAACTCTGAACTCTGCATCCAGCAAATGAGTAGATAAAGCATGTCTGGTTGGAGGGGTGTATGCTAGGCGAAGAACATTCAAAAATCTCTTCCAATACACATTGTCTGTGAGCATCAGAGGTGAACCTTTTGCATACACAGCTCGAGCAAGATATTCATCAGCATTTCTCTGAATACGTTCCTCCATTGAGTCAAAAAAAACGTCTGATTCCAGGAGGTACATGAGCTGTTGCTATCGATAAGGTATCTGATTCATAATTTTCACCTCGAATAGAAGTAGAGGGACTTTTGTCAAAGGTTGCTTGCTGTGAGCGCTGAGGGAACTTTATGCACTTGGCCAGATGATTCTGGATCTTTGTTGCGTTCTTCACATATGATTTGGCACAGTATTTGCAAATGTACACTGCTTTTCCTTCTACTTTAGCTGCAGTGAAATGTCTCCACATATTAGATAGTGCCCGTGGCAGTTTCTTGTAAAGATTATAAATTGTTAACAAGTTAGAAATTATTTAAACACACTTTGCTGTAGGCTACTATTTGCTAGTTAACAAAAAATCATGTATGTCATATAAAATATATTCACCCCACCCAGTATTGTAATCAAAATATACCGGAAAGCATGTAGTCCTTGGCTCAGACAGCGTAGCAGTGTAGGCTCGAAAAGCATCACATTAGTGTGCAAGATCTTGAGAATCAACTGTACATGTGATGGAAGAGTGCACTGTGCATGCAGTTGGTTGCAATTCCATTGAATTGGGAGAATTGGGGATAGTTAACCAAAATATGCCGCAAGACCTAGAATTGCCTTATGTGTATCCCACAAAAAAGGTTCACTGTTATAAGCTAACATTTTTTGATGAAATTAAGCAAAATTAACTTAACTTCCCATTGAAAATTTCCAGAAATTTACCGGAAAGTTTGCAACCCTTAGGTGGTATACAGAAGATAGCCCTATTTGGGAAAAGACCAAGTCCATATTATGGCAAGGACAGCTCAAATAAGCAAAGAGAAACGACAATCCATCATTGCTTTAAGACATAAAGGTCAGTCAATACGGAACATTTCAAGAACTTTGAAAGTTTCTTCAAGTGCAGTCGCGAAAACCATCAAGCACTATGATGAAACTGGATCTCATGAGGACCGTCATAGGAAAGGATTACCCAGAGTTACCTCTGCTGCAGAGGATAAGTGTCACAACCTGACTTAAGAGAGCCGTTTTATTTATCTATTTGGTTAGGTCAGGTTGTGATGTGGGGTGGGCATTCTATGTTTTGTTTTCTATGTTTCTTTATTTCTATGTTTTGGCTGGGTATGGTTCTCAATCAGGGACAGGTGTCTACCGTTGTCTCTGATTGGGAATCATACTTAGATAGCCCTTTTCCCCTCCTTTCAGGGTGGGTAGTTAACTTTGTTAGAGGCATCATACATAGCCCTGTTAAGCTTCACAGTCGTTTTGTCTTGTTTATTGTTTTTGTTGGCGACATTTATCTAATAAAAGGAATATGTACGCTCACCACTTCTTACGACGCCTTTTGACAATAAGTTTATTACATTAGAGTGTCTAGTTTGAGAAACAGACACCTCACAAGTCCTCAACTGGAAGCTTCATTTACTAGTACCTGCAAAACACCAGTCTGAACGTCAACAGTGAAGAGGCGACTCCGAGATGCTGGCCTTCTAGGCAGAGTTCCTCTGTCCATTGTCTGTGTTCTTTTGCCCATCTTAATATTACACTCCCACTCCTCTTTCTATTGTGGTTAGAGCCAGTTTGCGCTGTTCTGTGAAGGGAGTAGTACACAGCGATGTATGCGATCTGCAGTTTCTTGGCAATTTCTTGCATGGAATAGCCTTAATTTCTCAGAACAAGAATAGACTGACAAGTTTCAGAAGGAAAGTCTTTGTTTCTGGCAATTTTGAGCCTGTAATCAAACCAACAAATGCTGATGCTCCAGAACTAGTTTAAAGATGGACAGTTTTATTGCTTCTTTAATCAGGACAACAGTTTTCAGCCGTGCTAACATAATTGCAAAAGGGTTTTCTAATGATCAATTAGCCTTTTAAAATGCTAAACTTGGATTAGCTAACACACCGTGCCATTGGAACACAAGAGTGATGGTTGCTGATAATGGGCCTCTGTACGCCTATGTAGATATTCCATTAAAAATCAGCCATTTCCAGCTACAATAGTCATTTACAACATTAACAATGTCTACACTGTATTTCTGATCAATTTTATGTTATCAATGGACAGAAAAAATAGCTTTTCTTTCAAAGACATTTCTAAGTGACCCCAAACTTTTGAATGGTCCTGTGTTTGTATGTTCTTCAGTCAGATAAGCACTCCAAACAGCCTACCCGACCGCTCGGTGGCGTCCGACTGGTCCTAAAGCACACTGTTGCCCCGTTTAGTATCACATTTCCATTATAAAACACGAAAATGCTATTTCTGAATGTGGGGGGGGGGACATTCCCCTGTCCCCAGTGTAAGTTGCGCCCCTGTTAATAATAATATCACACTTAATGCCAAGGCTGTGGGGTAATGGGTCAGTCAAATGTCTAGTAGTAGATATTAATCAAGTTGAATTAATTCACATTCAAGGACCATTTAATTTATACAGTGCATTCGGAAATGATTCAGACCACATCACCTTTTCCACATTTTGTTACGTTACAGCCTTATTCTAAAATTGATTGAACAACATTTTTCCTCATCAATGTACACACCATACCCCATAATGAAAAAGCAATGACTGTTTTTTTTTAATCAATTTTAGCAAATTTATTACAAAATATTACAAAAAATACCATATTACACCTTATTACATAACTATTCAGACCCTTTGCTATGAGACTCGAATTTGAGCTCAGGTTCAATTGATTGGACATGATAGGAAAGGCACACACCTGTCTAAATAAGCTCCCACAGTTGACATAGCATGTCAGAGCAAAAACCAAGCCATGAGGCCGAAGGAATTGTCCGTAGAGGTCCGAGACATGATTGTGTCGAGGCACAGATCTAAGCAAGGGTACCAAAAAATGTCTGCAGCATTAAAGGTCCCCAAGAACACAGTGGCCTCCATCATTCTTAAATGGAAGTCATTTGGAACCACCAAGACTCTTCCTAGAGCTTGGCCACCCGGCCAAACTGAGCAATTAGGGAGGAAGGGACTTGGTCAGGTAGGTGACCCAGAACCCGATGGTCACTCTGACAGAGCTCCAGATTTCTTCTGTGGAGATTCCTTCCAGAAAGACAACCATCTCTGCAGCACTCCACCAATCAGGCGTTTATGGGAGAGTGGCCGACACGGAAGCCACTCCTCAGTAAAAGGCACATGACAGCCCGCTGGTTCTCTGATCTGATGAAAGCCAGTATTGAACTTTTGGCCTGAATGCCAAGCGTCACGTCTGGAGGAAACCAGGCACCACTCATCACCTGGCCAATACCATCCCAACGGTGAAGCAAGGTTGTGGCAGCATCATTCTATGGGGATGTTTTTAAGTGGCAGGGACTGGGAAACTAGTCAGGATTGAGGGAAAGATGGACGGAGCAAAGTACAGAGAGATCTTTGATGAAAACCTGCTCCAGAGCACTCAAGACCTCAGACTGGGGTGAAGGTTCACCTTCCAACAGGACAACGGCTCTAAGCACACAGACAAGAAAACGCAGGAGTGGCTTCGGGACAGGTCTTTGAATGTCCCAAATACAAGTGTGCCAAGCTTGTAGCGTCATACCCAAGAAGACTCAAGGCTGCAATCGCTGCCAAAGGTGCTTCAACAAAGTACTGAGTAAAGGGTCTGAATACTTATGTAAATGTAATATTTCAGTTTTTCCATTTTTTATACATTTGCAAAAAAAAAAAATTTTTTTGCTTTCTTATTATGGGGTATTGTGTGTAGGTTGATGAGAGAAAAAAACAAATCAAATCAATTTTAGAATAAGGCTGTAATGTAATAAAATGTGGGAAAAATGAAGGGGTCTGAAAACTTTCAAAATGCATTGTAGATATGCTACCTAATGTCAAACCAACTTTGCCACGGTCGTACACCAGCTGGCTGAAGCAAATTTGCAAAATTATTTGGCTAACTTTTCCACCTGTGAACACACAAGACACCCACATCAAACCACACCCCGAAACCAACTTGTTTGAATTCAGGCCACTAGCATTTTTTTATGAACCAAATCTAAAAACACGGCCAAACCAGAAAGTCCAGTCACCCTTTAAAAGGATAGCTGGCTAACTTAAAATGTAACATTTGTCAGACTTGTCATACCTCAAATGTAGTGTAAAGTCGACCTGAGACCGTATTCCACACCATATCTGGTAAACAGATTCTGCTGCTAAATGAATGAAAAAGAATCATAATGACTCAATCCCAATCATCAATAGGCAGGTATGTGCAGATAGGCAGGTATAGGCAGCTAGTCAGGTAGGTGCTTTTCAGAAGTGAGGGTGTATCTGTACGATCTAAACGAGCGTTAGGTGTGTTGTGTGTTTTCAGGCGTGTGTGTGTGTGTGTGGTTATGAGGTGTATATATAAGATCTGAAGGAGTGTTAGGTGTGTGTTGTGTGTTTACAGATGTGCGTGTGTGTTTCAGATGTGAGGATATGTTGCCAGTGAGGGTGTATTTCTCAGACCGGAGGGTGTGTAAGGTATGTGGAGACGAGGCGTCAGGCTGTCACTATGGAGCTGTTACCTGTGGGAGCTGCAAGGTGTTCTTCAAGAGGGCCGCAGAGAGTGAGCCACACACTCATGCACGCACATACACACACACACACATATCAAACACAACACACATGCACACCAAACGCGGCACGCACACATGCCATACACATACACACACACACATACTGTACGTTTGTCTTACTATCCTCTGGGGGAACAAACTATTGATTCCCATTTAAAATCCTATTTTCCCTAACCCCTAACCCTAACTCATAAACCTAACCCCTAAGCCTAAAATAGCCTTTTCCCCTGTGGGGACTGGAGAAATGTCCCCACTCCCTGTTTTACTATCTTTGTGAGCGCGTCTGGTCCCCACAAGGATAGTAAAAACAAAAACACCCTTGCACGTGCACACACACAGGAAATGGGATACCCAATTCCCCTGAAGCAGCCTTGTTTGTTATTGTGTTCCCAGGTAAGCAGAATCACCTGTGCGCCAGCCGTAACGACTGCACCATCGACAAGCTGAGGAGGAAGAACTGTCCTTCCTGTCGTCTCAGCAGATGCTTCCGGTCTGGAATGAGCCTCAAAGGTAACAACTTTGACCACAACATACATGACTGTTAAATGGAGAGAGGGAGAGAAAGACATAACGAAAAAGAAGGAGGTGAAGAGGGGAGGGCAGGAAGCCTAGACACGCCTGTATTTTGGTTGCAGGGTCTATGAAAAAGCAGGAATCATGACTAGGTCTCTAGGATTTAATTGACTATGTTTTTTACCCCTACCTACCCTCTTTCAGCTATACCAACAGCTGTATACAGAAGCAGGCATGGTAAAATAGTGGGATTTTCTCTGTCTGTCTCTCTCTTTCTTTGACAGTTTTAACATAGCAAAGGTATTTTGAAAATTCTGTCAAATTGGTTGTTGATCATAGATAGACAGCTATTTTCAGGTCTTGACATAGATTTTCAAGCAGATTGAAGTCTGTCAACCTGCTACTCTGCCACTCAGGAACATTCACTGTCTCCTTGGTAAGCAACTCCAGTGTAGATTTCAAAATTAAATCAAGTGTATTTATCACATGCTCTGAATACAACAGGTGTAGACCTTACTCTGAAATGTTTCCTTTACAAGCCCTTAACCAACAACTCAGTTCAAGAAATATAGTTTAAAAATATTTACTAAATAAACTAAAGTAAAGTTTTTTTTTTTTTTTAAATAAAATAACAATAAATAATAAGATAAGATTTGTATGAAAAATACTTATAATTCACAGCAGATAAAAAAAAATGTAAAAACTATTCTCGTTGTGTAGAAACCAGGGTCTGGCCCCGAGCCATCTCTCCCTGGTACCTTATAGAAGAGCGTTAACTCCTACTCTGGAATGCGGTATCACCCAAAGACATCGTAAATCTCCTGTCAGTGTTAAATCTCCTAGAGGCCCACGTTCAGTTCACACAGACACGATAGAGTTATAAGAACCCTCTATTCTGTTGCATAAAACTACCAATTGATGCAATTACAGTATTATTACATAATCTTACAATTTTGCTCTCACACTGTTAAGGAGCTTTTTGGACCTAGACTTGGTGCTCCGGTATCGCTCGCAGTGCGGTAGCAGAGAGAACAGTCTATGACTTGGGTGACTGGAGTTTTTTACATTTTTTTGGGGCCTTCCTCGGAAACCGCCTAATATATTGGTCCTGGATGGCAGGAAGCTTGGCCCCAGTGATGTGCTGTGCCTTATGCACTACCCTCTGTGGGTCTTTACGGTCAGATGCCGAGCAGTTACCATACCAGGTGGTGATGCAACCGGTCAGGATGCTCTCGATGGCGCAGCTAGTAGAACTTTTTGAGGATCTGGGGACCCATGCCAAATCTTTTCGGTCTCCTGAGGGGGAAAAGGTGTTGTCGTGCCCTCTTCACGACTGTCTTGGTGTGTTTGGACCATGATAGTTTGTTGGTGATGTAGACACCAAGGACCTTGAAACTCTCAACCCGCTCCACTACAGCCCCGACGATGTTAATGAGGGGCCTGTTCGGCCCGCGTTTTCCTGTAGGCCAAAATCATCTCCTTTGTCTTTCTCACATTGAGGGAGAGGTTCTAGTCCTGGCACCCCACTGTCAGGTCTCTGACCTCCTCCCTATAGGCTGTCTCATCGTCGTCAGTGGTCAGCCTACCACTGTTGTGTCATCAGCAAACTTAATGATGGTGTTGGAGTCGTGCTTGGCCACGCAGTTGTGGGTGAACAGGGAGTACAGGAGGGGACTAAGCACATACCCCTTATGGGCCCCTGTGTTGAGGATCAGTATGGCAGATGTGTTGTTGCCTACTAGAGGTCGACCGATTATGATTTTTAAACGGCGATACGATACCGATTATTGGAAGACCAAAAAAAGCCGATACCGGTTAATCGACCGATTTATATATATAGATATATATAATAATAATGACAATTACAACAACACTGAATGAACAATGAACACTTATTTTAACTTAATATTATACATAATAAAATCAATTTAGTCTCAAATAAATAATGAAACATGTTCAATTTGGTTTAAATAATGCAAAAACACAGTGTTGTGGAAGTGTAATATGTGGCATGTAAAAAAGCTAACATTTAAGTTCCTTGCTCAGAACATGAGAACATAGGAAAGCTGGTGGTTCCTTTTAACACGAGTCTTCAATATTCCCAGGTAAGAAGTTTTAGGTTGTCATTATTATAGGAATTATGACATATCAACTATTTCTCTCTATACCATTTGTATTTCATATACCTTTGACTATTGGATGTTCTTATAGGCACTTTAGTATTCCCAGCTTAATCTCGGGAGTTGATAGACTTATAAACAGTGCTGTGCATCAAGCATTGCTAAGAGCTTCACGCAAACGCAGTAAAGTGCTGTTTGAATGAATGCTTATGAGCCTACTGCTGCCTACCACCGCTCAGTCAGACTGCTCTATCAAATATCAAATCATAGACTTAATTATAATATAATAAAGACACAGAAATACATGCCTTTGGTCATTAATACGGTAAAATTCGGAAACTATCATTTCGAAAACAAAACATTTCTTCTTCCAGCGAAATACGGAACAGTATCGTATTTTATCTAACGGGTGGCATCCCTAAGTCTAAATATTGCTGTTACATTGCACAACCTTCAATGTTATGTCAGAATTATGTAAAATTCTTGCAAATTAATTACGGTCTTCGTTAGGAAGAAATGGTCTTCACACAGTTCACAACGAGCCAGGCGGCCCAAACTGCTGCATATACCCTGACTCTGCTTGCACTGAATGCAAGAGAAGTGACAATTTCTATAGTTAATATTGCCTGCTAACATACATTTCTTTTAACTAAATATGCAGGTTTAAAAAGTTGAAGTAGGCTGTGATTCGATGATAAATTAACATGCACCACATTGATTATATGCAACGTAGGACAAGCTAGTTAACCTAGTAATATCATCAACCATGTGTAGTTAACTAGTGATTATGTTAAGATTGATTGTTTTTTATAAGTTTAATGCTAGCGAGCAACTTACCTTGGCTCCTTGCAGCCACAAGGTCCTTTTGACGCTGCTCTCTAGTAACAGGTGGTCAGCCTGCCACGCAGTTCCCTTGTGGATTGCAATGTAATCGGCCATAAACGGCATCCAAAAAGGCCGATTACCGATTGGTATGAAAACTTTAAATTGACAGCTGATCATCCCGCAGTGGCAGACCACGTGTAACAACACCTGTACAGGATCGGTACATCCGAACATCACACCTGCGGGACAGGTACAGGATGGAAACACACTATCCCTCCAACAGTGCTCAGACTGTCCTCAATAGGCTGAGAGAGGCTGGACTGAGGGCTTGTAGGCCTGTTGTAGGCAGGTCCTCACCAGACATTACCGACAACAATGTTGCCTATGGGCTGAACCCACCGTCGCTGGACCAGCCAGGACTGGCAAAAAGTGCTCTTCATTGATGAGTCAAGGTTTTGTCTCACCAGGGGTGATGGTCGGATTTGCGTTTATCGTAGAAGGAATAAGCGTTACACCTGTACTCTGGAGCGGGATCGATTTGGAGGTGGAGGGTCCGTCATGGTCTGTGGCGGTGTGTCACAGCATTATCAGATTGAGCTTGCTGTCATTCCAGGCAATCTCAACGCTGTGCTTTACAGGGAAGACATCCTCCTCCCTCATGTGTTACCCTTCCTGTAGGCTCATCCTGACATGACCCTCCAGCATGACAATGCCACCAGCCATACTGCTCGTTTTGTGCGTGATTTCCTGCAAGACAGGAATGTCAGTGTTCTGCCATGGCCATCGAAGAGCCTGGATCTCAATCCCATTGAGCACATCTGGGACCTTTTGGATCGGAGGGTGAGGGCTAGAGCCATTCCCCCCCAGAAATGTCCAGGAACTTGCAGGTGCCTTGGTGGAAGAGTGGGGTAACATCTCACAATAAGAACTGGCAAATCTGGTGCAGTCCATGAGGAGGAGATGCACTACAGTACTTAATGCAGCTGGTGGCCACACCAGATACTGACTGTTACTTTTGATTTTGACCCCCCCTTTGTTCAGGGACACATTGTTCCATTTCTGTTAGTCACATGTCTGTGGAACTTGTTCAGTTTATGTCTCAGTTGTTGAATCTTGTTATGTTCATACAAATTTACACATGTTAAGTTTACTGAAAATAAATGCAGCTGACAGTGAGAGGACGTTTCTTTTTTTTGCTGAGTTTACAATGTTGTTGATACATCCTCAGTTTTTACCTTATCACAGCGGCAGTGTAGCCTAGTGGTTAGAGCGTTGGACTAGTAACCGGAAGGTTGCAAGTTCAAAACCCCTGAGCTGACATGGTTCTGCCCCTGAACATTAAACTCTGTATCTGTTTTAAAGTCACCATTGGCTTCATGGTAAAATCCCTGAGCCATTTTCTTCCTCTACGGCAACTGAATTAGGAAGGACGCCTGTATATTTGTAGTCACTGGGTGTATTGATATACTCTTAGAAAAAATGTGAATTTTAAATTTCTACACATTTACCTCTTTGCGAGACATTTTAAAACCTTTGTGGTCTTTGTGGTTGAATCTGTGTTTGAAATTCACTGCTTGACTGAGGAACTTTACAGATATTTGTATGTGTGGGGTACATAGATGAACACTATTATTGCAGACAGAGTGAGTCCATGAAACTTATGTGACTTGTTAAGCAAATGTTTACTTCTGAACTTTTAGGTTTAGGTTTACCATAACAATGGGGTTGAATATTTATTGACTCAAGACGGTTCAGTTTTTCTATTTTTTATAATTTGTAAATTTTTTGCGAAAAACAGAATTCCACTTTGAAATGATGAGGTATTGTGTGTAGGCCAGTGACATAACATCTAAATATAATACATTTTGAATTCATGCTGTAACTCAACAAAATCTGAAAAATTGAAGGGGTGTGAATACTTTGTGAATTTCCTGTATATGTATGATCTACACTGAATGTACAAAACATTTAGAACACCTGCTCTTTCACTTACATACACTGACCAGATGAATCCAGGTGAAAGCTATGTTCCCTTATCTCTTTTTAAGGCTTGAGACAATTGAGACATGGATTGTGTACAGTATGTGTGCCATTCAGAGGGTGAATGGGCAAGAAACAGATTGTATGTACTTTTGAACGGGGTATGGTAGTAGATGCCAGGCGCACCAGTTTGTGTCATATAGCCTGTGGGCTACAGTTCATTTAGCAGACAAGATTTGCTTAGAATTACGTGGCATTATTTTTATATGATTTTATAGTATGAAGAATAGTATGAACAGCTGAATAATATATAAAGGATGTTTTCTCCAATAGATTTGAGGGAGTGAACACATGCAGCTGTTCTGTGTTGAATGGTAAACAAAGAAACAGGTCCTCCTATATGCTTCATTAAAAGTTATTTATGCAACTTTACCTGTGATACAAACGTTGGGCTGTATGTTTTGATTTGAAATACATTCTAAAGCTGCATGATGCCTCTCTAATGATGATTTGAAAAATGTCACATGAAAGGCATGAGCTTTGATTTGTGCATTGTGAAGGCTGCACACACTCCATCAGTCTCTCATTCACAATGTGATAAAAACCTGATAATATTTTCACCAGGCCTCGATTTTTCCCGGCGGCATCCCCTTTGTGTGGCTGTAACGCCCCATAAAACATACATGTATTTTGCGGCCAAAGTTGCCATTGTGCCCTTGGGCTGAATATAATAATTATAATTCCCTTCTCCCTGCAGCAGTACTCAAAAGCACCTCTCACTCAAATGACTCTCTCAGTTATCTCAATTCTTATTAGCCAATGCCTGTCACACGATCGGGTTCTTCTCTCAGGCATCTGAGCTCTGAAGTAGGCTACAAGTGAAGACAGACAGTGAAGACAGACACAAGCAAAAACAGGCATCCTGTTATCGAATTCAGATGTAAAAAATATTGAAGATTTTAGAACTGTCCAAATTTACTTTTCGTCAGCCAACAAGATGAGTAGGCCTAACGAACGGCAAAAGCACTAGCCTATGTCAGTCTACTATCCCCATAGTACAAAAGTTGACCTATTGTGTCGGTCAACTTCAATTTTTAAAAGCAATGAGGCTGATGCAACAGATCAGAACATTTAGCTTTTAATATTGATAAACTATTAGGTTATTTCTTCACATTATAAGCAAAGCAATGCACACATGGCAGTAGGCTGTAAGCTCGAATGTTTCAAAATGCAATCAATTAGCAGGAAAACACTATTCTCAAAAGTGACCGCAAATGCGATTATGCATGTAATGAATTTATTATAAAGGTGCATTTTTAAGGTGAAAATTATCTTCCCCAAACTTGAAACTGACGCGCCACCTATGTATGCCAGCTAGGATCTACAGTCGTGGCCAAAGGTTTTGAGAATGACACAAATATTAATTTCCACAAAGTTTGCTGCTTCAGTGTCTTTAGATATTTTTGTCAGATGTTACTATGGAATACTGAAGTATAATTACAAGCATTTCATAAGTGTCAAAGGCTTCTATTGACAATTACATGAAGTTGATGCAACAAGTCAATATTTGCAGTGTCGACCCTTCTTTTTCAAAACCTCTACAATCTGCCCTGGCATGCTGTCAATTAACTTCTGGGCTACATCCTGACTGATGGCAGCCCATTCTTGCATAATCAATGCTTGGAGTTTGTCAGAATTTGTGGGTTTTTGTTTGTCCACTCACCTCTTGAGGATTGACCACAAGTTCTCAATGGGATTAAGGTCAGTTTCCTGGCCATGGACCCAAAATATTGATGTTTTGTTCCCAGAGCCACTTAGTTATCACTTTTGCCTTATGGCAAGGTGCTCCATCATGCTGGAAAAGGCATTGTTCGTCACCAAACTGTTTCTGGATGGTTGGGAGAAGTTGCTCTCGGAGGATGTGTTGGCACCATTCTTTATTCATGGCTGTGTTCTGAGGCAAAATTGTGAGTGAGCCCTTTCCCTTGGCTGAGAAGCAACCCCACACATGAATGGTCTCAGGATGTTGGCATGACACAGGACTGATGGTAGCGCTCACCTTGTCTTCTCCGGACAAGCTGTTTTCCGGATGCCCCAAACAATCGGTAAGAGGATTCATCAGAGAAAATGACTTTACCCCAGTCCTCAGCAGTCCAATCCCTGTACCTTTTGCAGAATATGAGTCTGTCCCTGATGTTTTTCCTGGAGAGAAGTGGCTTCTTTGCTGCCCTTCTTGACACCAGGACATCCTCCAAAAATCTTTGCCTCACAGTGCGTGCAAATGGACTCACACCTGCCTGCTGCCATTCCTGAGCAAGCTCTGTACTGGTGGTGTCCCGATCCCGCAGCTGAATCAACTTTAGGTGACGGTCCTGGAGCTTGCTGGACTTTCTTGGGCACCCTGAAGCCTTCTTCAAAAAAATATAACCGCTCTCCTTGAAGTTCTTGATGATCCGATAAATAGTTGATTTAGGTGCAATCTTACTGGCATTAATATCCTTGCCTGTGAAGCCCTTTTTGTGCAAAGCAATGATGACGGCACGTGTTTCCTTGCAGATAAACATGGTTGACAGAGGAAGAACAATGATTCCAAGCACCACCCTCCTTTTGAAGCTTCCAGTCTGTTATTCGAACTCAATCAGCATGACAGAGTGATCTCCAGCCTTGTCCTCGTCTAAACTCACACCTGTGTTAACGAGAGAATCAATGATATGATGTCAGCTGGTCCTTTTGTGGCAGGGCTGAAATGCAGTGGAAATGTTTTTTTGGGATTCAGTTCATTTGCATGGCAAAGAGGGACTTTGCAATTCGTTGCAATTCATCTGACCACTCTTCATAACATTCTGGAGTAAATGCAAATTGCCATCATACAAACTGAGGCATCAGACTTTCTGAAAATTAATATTTGTGTCATTCTCAAAACTTTTGGCCACTGATTGTAAAGGGGATTAATGTACTTCATTTTAAGAAGGTATTTGGCCACGTTTAAAAACATATAGGCCTATGGGCTAGGCTACATGAGCTGAGCGACTAGGATTTCAAAAAGTCGGGGGAAAAAGGCATGCTCTGTTTATTACCTTACTGCACACGCTGGGCATCATTCAAGTGATAATACATCTCTCACAAGTGATAGGCTAATATTGTCACCCATCAGACTATTCTTAATTTCATATTTCTTTACATAGCCTATACTAATAATATACAAGTACCTTTGGAAAGTATTCAGACCCCTTGACTTTTTCCTCATTTTGTTAGCTTACAGTCTTATTCTAAAATGGATTCTTGTTTTTTAAATTCTTATTCTTGTTTTTTCCCCCTCATCAAACTACTCACATAATGACAAAGCAAAAACAGGTAATATCACATTTACATAAGTATTCAGACCCTTTACTCAGTACTTTGTTGAAGCACCTTTAACAGCGATTGCAGCCTCGAGTCTTCTTGGGTATGACAATCTTGGCACACCTGTATTTGGGGAGTTTCTCCCATTCTTCTCTGCAGATCCTCTCAAGTTCTTTTAGGTTGGATGGGTAGCATTGCTGCACAGCTACTTTCATGTCTCTCCAGAGATGTTTGATCGGGTTCAAGTCCGGGCTCTGGCTGGACCACTGTCATGACGTTGGCCTGTGGGTAAGGTTTATGACCCCCCCCCCCCCCCCATAAATTTCTCCCTTTGTCACGTTCTGACCTTTAGTTCCTTTGTTTTGTATTTATTTAGTATGGTCAGGGCGTGAGTTGGGTGGGCAGTCTATGCTTGTTTTTCTATGATTTGGGTATTTCTATGTTTCGGCCTAGTATGGTTCTCAATCAGAGGCAGGTGTCATTAGTTGTCTCTGATTGAGAATCATACTTAGGTAGCCTGGGTTTCACTGTGTGTTTGTGGGTGATTGTTCCTGTCTTTGTGTTTACACCAGATAGGACTGTTTTAGGTTTTCTCACGTTTGTTGCTTTTGTTAGTTATTTCATGTGTAGTGTCTTTATAAATTAAAGAACATGAATAACCACCACGCTGCATTTTGGTCCGCCTCTACTTCACCTAAAGAGAACCGTTACACCCTTCCCTCTCTCTTGACCCTACATAGGGACTCTTGAATAGCCTTTGTTAAACAGAGAGTCTGGGAACATCAAAAGTGGAGGGAAAATAACCATATTTCGGTAATAGAACCAGTTGAAAATATGTGTTGGTACTTAATGAATATGATGTCAGTTCGGTTGTCATCTGAGACATTATGACTGATAACAGGACGACCTAAACTGTATCTGGGAAAGTCTACACATTATAATTATCAGATTCACATGGAATTGTGGGCAATTCAAATGTTTAAATATACAATTATTGGTGAAAAGATTAAATGTAATTTTAGCTTCCAAATGAGAGATTTGGGTTTTCATAAGGTTAGGGCTCTGCTCAATCAGTGGCCCGGCCTACCCCTGTGAAGAGACATGGGCTATAAACTATGAAACACGCCCTTCTCCATCCACTATATAAGCCCTTGACAAAAATGTAACCTCCTGTTCCGGGTACATTAGGATGACGATCCGATGTCAGAAGGATTCAGATAATAACTGTTCCGGGTACATTAGGATGACGATCCGATGTCAGAAGGATTCAGATAATAACTACAGAACGAAGCCAACCTCAGCGTGAGCTTTGGTTGCGAATGGTATGAACTTTGAACTCTTATTCGCTACAGAAGTGATACCTCCTAGCCGTTGAGTTAGCAGTGGCCGCTGTAAACATGGGCTAGGAAAGGACGGACAGAGTATTCCGTCTACCACACAACGACGACACTACAACGTTTCCCGTTCACCACCAGAGACACTCTTCAAAGGACTCTGTTGGGCAACACGGCCTTCCATCTACGCAGCTCAGAGTAAATATTTATTGCATTTTCCTTTTCCAAATGGCCGGTAATTTAGAATGCATAAGATTCTGTATTTACGATAGAGTAGCTGCCTACGACCCGATAGAGACATCGCTTCTCCCTTTGTTCTTCAGTCTTCCCGCTCTTTCACTCAAACCTAGCCCCCTTTTCATCTGTTCCTTCCGCCAGGAACGTTTTCCTTTGACATAATTTGTAATCAAGGTATGATTCATTCTATGTATATGTAATTCTGTGTGATTAGTTAGGTATTTAGTAAATAAATAATTAAACCCAATTTTGTATTGCTGATTCAACTTGTTAGCCAGGGTTCGTGAAGATAACCAAGAATTTACAACTTTCAGATGAGACTGAAATAAGGTGACAATTAATATTGACTGCTATTGATGTAAAATATTACTAGGTCTTTAAGAGTTTATTCGGGAAAATAACAGCTCTATAAATATTATTTTGTGGTGCCCCGACTTTCTAGTTATTTACATTTACATGATTAGCTCAATCAGGTAATATTAATGACAGAGAAAGGATTTTATAGAATAGCATGTCATATAATTTAATCTGGCATAGCCAAAGACACGACACCACTCAAGGACATTCAGAGACTTGTCCCGAAGCCACTGCTGCGTTGTCTTGGCTGTGTGTTTAGGGTCATTGTCCTGTTGAAAGGTGAACCTTCACCCCAGTCTGAGGTCCTGAGCGCTCTGGAGCAGGTTTTCATCAAGGATCTCTCTGTACTTTACATTGTTCAAATTTCGCTCGATCCTGACTCGTCTCCCAGTCCCTGCTGCTGAAAAACATCTCCACAGCATGATGCCTCCACCACCGTGCTTCACTGAAGGGATGGTGCCAGGTTTCTTCCAGACGTAACACTTGGCATTCAGGCCAAAGAGTTAAACCTTGGTTTCATCAGACCAGAGGATCTTGTTTCTCATGGTCTGAGAGTCTTTAGGTGCCTTTTGGCAAACTATTGAGGAGTGGCTTCTGTTTGGCCACTGTACCATAAAGGCCTGATTGGGGTAGGGCTGCAGAGATGTTTGTCCTTCTGGAAGGTTCTCCCATCGCCACAGAGGAACTCTAGATTGCTCAGTTTGGCCAGGCGGCCAGCTCTAGGAAGAATCTTGGTGGTTCCTAACTTCTTCCATTTCGATTACATTGTGTCGGAATATCCTTTGAGTGTGTTGTGGTAATTCTAACCGAAAGGAGAGACAGTATTCTTCAAAACAACTTTATTATAAGATTTGCAAAAATTAAGCAATCAATAACATCCACTCAACACTCAACAACTTGTTGTTAGGAGAGCCGTGGTAGGCCGTCATTGTAAATAAGAATTTGTTCTTAACTGATTTGCCTAGTTAAATAAGGGTTCAATTCAAAAAGCTGATTTAGTTGTCTATGCAGATTTAAGATACCACAATTGTCTGTTCCTTCCTGCATGTTTCCACACATCTAAGTTCTTGCAGATTGAGAAAACAGGATGTCACACACTGTAGTCGCACCCACACAAGACAAGCGTGTATCAAAACTAACAAATGACAATGGACAATTCTCTAATTAAACAACATAATGGGTAATTAAATAATTTACTCTACAGGTGAAATACCATTCTTGATACACACAGGAAACTGTTGAGCATGAAAAACCAAGCAGTGTTGCAGTTTTTGACATATTCAAACCAGTGTACCAGGCACCTACTACCACAACCCGTTCAAGGGCACTTAAATCTTTTGACCTCTGAATGGCAAACATGCACAATCCATGTCTCAATTGTCTCAGGGCTTAAAAATCCTTCTTTAAACTGTCTCCTCCCCTTCATCTACACAGATTTGAAGTGGATTTTAAAAACCCTTGAGTCGATGTCCGTGCCCCCGTGAACATCTAATTAGCATAATAATAAAAAATCTACAGGTGTAAAAATCCTTCTCCTTCCAGATTGAAGTGGATTTAACAGGTGACATCAATAAGTGATCATAGCTTTCACATGAGCTGTAATCAAATACCCGTACTAACATACTGTATACTGCATGCTTAATGATACAGTGGCAAGAAAAAGTATGTGCACCCTTTGGAAATACCTGGATTTCTGCATAAATTGGTCATAAAATTTCATCTGATCTTCATCTAGGTCATAACATAGACAAACACAGTCTGCTTAAACTAATAACACACAAGCAATTATACGTTTTCATGTCTTTATTAAACACACCGTATAAACATTCACAGTGCAGGGTGGGAAAAGTATGTGAACCCTTGGATTTAATATCTGGTTGACCCTCCTTTGGCAGCAATAACTTCAACCAAACGTTTTCTGTAGTTGCGGATCAGACCTGCACAACGGTCAGGAGGAATTTTGGACCATTCCTCTTTACAAAACCGCTTCAGTTCAGCAATATTATTGGGATGTCTGGTGTGAACTGCCCTCTTGAGGTCATGCAACAGCATCTCAATTGGGTTGAGGTCAGGACTCTAACTGAGCCACTCCAGAAGGCATGTTTTCTTCTGTTGAAGCCATTCTGTTGTTGATTTACATCTGTGCTCTTTGTCCTGTTGCACCACCCAACATCTGTTGCATTTCAATTGGTGGACAACCTAACATTCTCCAGCATAATGTCTTGATAAACTTGGGAATTCATGTTTCCGTCAATGATAGCAAGCTGTCCAGGCCCTGAGGCAGCAAAGCAGCCCCAAACCATGATGCTACCTCCACAATACTTTACAGTTGGGATGAGGTTTTGATGTTCGTGTGATGTGCCTTTTTTTCTCCACACATAGTGTTGTGTGTTCCTTCCAAACAACTCAACTGTAGTTTCCTCTGTCTATGTCTGAATATTTTTCCAGTAGTGCTGTGGAACATCCAGGTGCACTTTTGAAAACTTCAGACATGCAGCAATGTTTTTCTTTTGGACAGCAGTGGCTTCTACCGTGGTGTCGTCCCATGAACACCATTCTTGTTTAGTGTTTCAGGTAGTATCGTAGACTTGTCAACAGAGATGTTAGCATGTTCCCAGAGATTTCTGTAAGTCTTTAGCTGACACTCTAGGATTCTGCTTAACCTCATTGATCATTCTGCGCTGTGCTCTTGCACTCATCTTTGCAGGACGGCCACTCCTATGGAGAGTAGCAACAGGGCTGAACTTTCTCCATTTATAGACAATTTGTCTTACTGTGGACTGATAAAAAAACATCAAAAATCAAATTTATTTATAAAGCCCTTCTTACACCAGCTGATATCTCAAAGTGCTGTACAGAAACCCAGCCTTAAAACCCCAAACAGCAAGCAATGCAGGTGTAGAATGAACATCAAGGCTGAACATCAAGGCTTTTAGAGATACTTTTGTAACCCTTTCCAGCTTTATGCAAATCAACAATTCTTAATCTTAGGTCTTCTGAGATCTCTTTTGTTCGAGGCATGGTTCACATCAGGCAATGCTTCTTGTGAATAGCGAACTCAAATTTTGTGACTGTTTTTTATAGGGCAAGGCAGCTCTAACCAACATCTCCAATCTCGTCTCATTGATTGGACTCCAGGTTAGCTGACTCCTGACTCCAATTAGCTTTTGGAGAAGTCATTTGCCTAGGGTTCATTAGCCTAGGGGTCATTAGCCTAGGGGTCATTAGCCTAGGGGTCATTAGCCTAGGGGTCATTAGCATAGGGGTTCACATTCTTTTCCCAACCTACAGTCTGAATGTTTAAATTAGGTATTCAATATAGACAAGAAAAATACAGTAATTTGTGTCTCATTAGTTTAAGCACACTATGTTTGTCTATTGTCTTATGTAGACATCCAGGTAATTCCAAAAGGTTCACATACTTTTTCTTGTATACTACATACTATATACTATTAGTTCATTTTAGTACACCGTAAACTAATGATATCCTTTCAGTTGAGCGAGCAAGCCCTTTGCCTGTCTACCGGAAGTTTATGCTGTTGCTCTGCAACTTCTTGCAAGCTTGTTAGCATAACAAATTACTAGCTAGACATCTTATAACCAGTGGGGGAACAAGTACTCAAAACTCCTACTGGAGTAAAAGTAAAGATACCTTAATAGAAAATGACTCAAGTAAAAGTGAAAGTCACCCAATAAAATACTACTTGAGTAAAAGTCTAAAAGTATTTGGTTTTAAATATACTTAAGATTCAAAAGTAAAAAGTATGAATAATAAAAACATTCCTTATATTAAGCAAACTAAACGGCACAATTAAAAAAATAATAATTTAATTACGGATTGCCAGAGTCACACTCCAACACTCAGACATCATTTAAACACAAAGCATTTGTAAAGTATTTTTACTTAAGTACTTTACACCACTGCTTATGACTTCATTAACAATGCCCATTAAGAACACAACCACTATACCACTTAGCTAAGCTAAGAATGACCTGAATAATCAAGTCAATAGATTGTGTTTATAAAGCCACTGTGGTTATCTACTCCGATTTCAGAGCACTCTCGTCTGAGTGTGCCAGAGCGCCGAATAACTGACAAATTTATGAACAAAACACCTGTTTAATATGGCAGGTGTCAGTAAACAATTGGCCCAGTGTCGTCCGGGTTTGGCCGGAGTAGGCCGTCATTGTAAATAAGAATTTGTTTTTAAACTGACTTGCCTAGTTAAATAAAACATGTTTTTTAAAAAGTCATCAAAAAAGCATAATTAAATTGTTGCTTGCAGCACAGTTACAGTCAACAACGCTCTGGATAACATGAAAACAGCCTAACCAGCTCTGCTAGGGCGAGTAAAATGGTCAGAGGGAGGTGTTCTCTCATTTGTGTCAGGAAGTAGATCTGAGGTCAGAACGCTCGGATCAACCCTACTCCTCCTCCAGAGTACAGTACGCACTCTGATGCTCCTAATTTACAATGGACAATCTGACAACGCTCTGAATTTACGGACACCCAGAGTGAAATCTGGCACTCAAGATTGAATTAATGAACACACCCTTAGAAGCCAACTAACATTAGGTAGCTAGCTAACGTACAGGTACATGCTGCTGTAATTACATGCTATGCGGTTTGTAAGTAGCATAGTTTTCAAATTGTCAGCCAACGTAAATTAACTTAATCGAAAAGTAATTACTTATTACATTGGCCAACATTTTCTTAACATTTGTCATAATTAGATAAAGCAATGAATTTGTATCGGACTTCGTCTGCATATAGGCCTATGGGCTAGGCTACATGAGCTGAGCGACTAGGATTTCAAAAAGTCTGGGGGGAAAAGGCATGCTCTGTTTATTGTCACAAATAGTACCATTAGTGTGGTTAGTATGAGTATTCAAACACAGCTCTGGATTCACTTGCCCACTCTATGTCATGGAAAGAACAGGTGTCCCCAATGTTTTATACACTCTGTGTAGTTTGTAATGCATAGCCTCCTGGCTAGTGGCTACTGTGACATTCACAGTACTTTTAAGCTGCGAAGCAAGAACGTGACTCGAACCCTTTCGGCTTGTGACATTCCCTTTGCTAAAGTTCATTAAAAAGTGTATGTTCATATGATGTAAATTGACATTTCAGACCGATACTGCCATTCATTGAGAATAAGAAAGAGCCTCTTCACAATTTACTCACACTTTCCTTTCATAGAAAATACCATCGGCTACACATTACTCAAATGTAAACTCACGTACTTGCTATGTCTCGACCGCTTCCTCCGAAGGTATTGTATGACACTCGTCCGACAGTTATCCGGCTTGAAGCAGGGCAGTGTAAACAGAATTGTCTTGTTGAGTCAACACTCCTACAGTATAAATGGTAATAGCAGAACAATGTTTTTGAAACAGCTGAAATGTACAGACATTTTCCTAATAGGTGAGACTTGTTTTATTGTGTTTTTAACAGAAATTGAAGTAACATGCTGTTATATTCTGAAATTGTTGCAGTAACTGCAGGCTGCACTGAGCCATGTTTAGCTCCACCACAAAAACATGTCAAATGTAGATTATACAAATAGGATATCTTTGTTCTATTTATAACCAGTGTTGCCGATTTAGCAACTTTTTCGCTATATATAGCAAGTTTTCAGACTCTTCCAGCGACTGAAAAGATTCTAGCGATAAATTCAGTTGCTTTTCAGGCTGCCTTTGGGGAGTTTTGACACAGAGGGTTTATATGGTTTAGATAGCATTTAGCGACTTTAACCCACTCAATTATGCCAAAAACGAGAGTGGGAGAAGGTGTCTGTGCAACAGAAGTCACAGCAATGGCACACGCACTGGGGATGGGGTGTGCGGCGGGAGAAGGGGAGAAAACGTTATGTTGGTGACTCCGCAGCTGTGCCACACTAGAACTGTAACGCGCTGCATCATCTCTTCCGTAGCGGTCTGGCAGTGTTGTGTAGGCAACGAAGGTTGCTTGGTTCCTTCATCTGATCAACAGTATAGGCTATGCATCAAATAAGCCTATTTTGCATTGACAAGCAAATATAATCTCCACTACTGTTCAAACAATAAACCAAACAACATTTAACCTTAATAGAATCCACACAAAATTGCATTTTGTTAGGGTTAGGGTTATAGCCTGTAATAACTAGTGATTACAGGCTATTACGAAATGGTAGAAACTGCTGTAGCCAACTAACTTCTATTTTTAGCTGTTAGGGGAATGAATACACAAGCAGCATATCAAACTGGGATACTGTTTTAGGTTACAACGGCAAGATTAAGAATATTTGCGAGGTATATATTTTTATTATTAATCAGATTTTTTTTTAAATCCCACTCCACCCACGTGCACGCATGTAGATCAACAGAATGGAGCATGTAGAAACCTTAACTAACTCCTGACCCTAGTTCCAGCGTAGTTCTAGCGTATGACATTTAAAAAAAAAATATCAGGTCATAAGGTTTTTTCTAAGATCCTGGAAAAACTCCTGGCCCTAGGGAGGGTGGCAACATTAAACCACTTTACACAGGTAGAGACAACAACTGCGAATGGACACAAACTAACAGGGCTGAGCTGGCTGTATGTAGGATTGCATGGTTTAGGGCTTTGCTTCTGTAATTAAAAAGATACTCATACTGTATGTCATCACTATTGTGTTGATCGATTCATTTCAGCCAATCATTTTGGATTGAAAAGGCCTAGGTAGCCTAGCCACCCGAAGTGTGAATATCAACCAAATCTGATCACAGTCACATTTTGTCACAACACAAATCATTTGGCCAATTTTAGGCTATAAATACATTGTTTAGGCCAGTTTCCCCAGATGGGCTCAGAGACAATATGCTTCTCTAGGCTATCTGGATCTGTATTTATCTATTTCATAATTATTATTGTTTTATTTTTTTAAAAATCAGATATTATGTATTTTACCACAATTTTACCATGTTTTCAGTCACAATTAGCTTTTACCACATCTACTGATTTGCATGATATTGATAAAAATGAAGCCAGGTTTGTTGTAAGGTAGTCCTTTTGTAATTTTATATTAGAATGAGAGCATTAATCGTTCATTTTTGATAGGCTAACATTACTTGATGAAGACATGCTGTTATAAAAGCAACTCTGTGCCTTTTTCTTGAAGCAAATGTGTAAGTGTAGCCTACAGATGAGAAAATCAACCTTTTAATTGTCTGCATGTACTTGCTTGTGAATTTTTGCCTTATTCAAGAGTGTAATATGGGTTGGTTCTATTATTCAAGAGTGTAAATGTTTGTCATTGTTAAATAGTTTGTGCTTACTGGCTAGTGGCTACTGTGATATTTACGGTCAATTTGAGCTGCAGACCAGGAATGTCACATGGCCAGCAGCCACAACGAAAGGTTAAGGCAAGGATGTCATGTGAATGGAAACCTAGCATTCTCTTTCTCCACCCCACTCCTCAGACTCCTTCATATATCCTAGTGGTAATGGGGCCTTTCTCTCTGTCCTACTTCTGTGTGTGGTGCATTTCAGGCCGGAAGCTGAGGGGAGCTGGCCCACTGAAAGGAGGAGTGGAGGGGGGAACACAGGCACCTGGCAGAGAGAGGCCTGGAGAGAGGGAAGGGGAGAGGCCTGGAGAGAGGACTGGAGAGAGGGAAGGAGAGAGGCCTGGAGAGAGGACTGGAGAGAGGGAAGGAGAGAGGTCTGGGGGACTACAGTTAGCCACCAATTCCCCACAGGCTCAATGTGAGGATCAATATTTTATTTTACCTTTATTTAACCAGGCAAGTCAGCTAAGAACAAATTCTTATTTTCAATGACGGCCCAGGAACAGTGGGCTAACTGCCTGTTCAGGGGCAGAACAACAGATTTGTACCTTGTCAGCTCGGGGGTTTGAACTTGCAACCTTCCGGTTACCGCTCTAACCACTAGGCTACCCTGCCGCCCGTATGTGAAATATTTTTCTTAACCAGAATGTCATTTTTTCAAATGATCCCTAACAAAGAAAGCAGTTACAACTTAATTCTGAATTTACGACCAACCCTGGATGAAAGGCAGCACATATTCAGTCTCAACTTGTCTAATTTTGTCACATATCTCTTGTCTCAACTCATCTCATCTCATATCCCTCTCTGCAGGCTGTGGTGCTTCGCAGGCTCCCACTCTTGGCCCCTGCCCTAGTCTACGCCCCTCCCTCCTCAACGTCCTGAGTTCCATCGAGCCAGAAATGGTCAACGCAGGCCATGACACCTCCCAGCCAGACTGTTTCACCTCCCTACTGTCCAGCCTCAACGAGCTGGGAGAGAGGCAACTGGTGTCTGTGGTGAACTGGGCTAAAGCCATGCCAGGTAAACCATTCTTCCTGTATTCTACTGTTACCTAACCACTACATGGTACCAAACCTCTAACCCTCTATCTTACTGTTACCTAACCACTACATGGTACCAACCCTCTAACCCTGTGTCCTAACCACTACATGTTACCAACCCTCTATCTTACTGTTACCAAACCACTACATGTTACCAACCCTCTAACCCTGTATCCTAACCACTACATGTTACCAACCCTCTATCTTACTGTTACCTAACCACTACATGGTACCAACCCACTAACCCTGTATCCTAACCACTACATGTTACCAACCCTCTATCTTACTGTTACCTAACCACTACATGGTACCAACCCTCTAACCCTGTGTCCTAACCACTACATGTTACCAACCCTCTATCTTACTGTTACCTAACCACTACATGGTACCAACCCACTAACCGTTAATCTTATTATTACCTAGCCACTACATGGTACCAACCCACTAACCGTTAATCTTACTGTTACCTAACCACTACATGGTACCAACCCACTAACCCAGGTGTGATAGAGAGAGCTGGGGGACAGAGAGCTGGTCTGTGTATGACTGATACCATTGCTGTGGCCTCGGTTCTAGTTTTCTATGTCCTTCCCACCAGAGGGGGCTCTACTCATCACGTATTTTATTCTCCCTGCACTGTGGGTTTCAGACAGCTGCATGTAGAAGACCAGATGTCAGTGATCCAGTCTTCATGGCTGGGGTTGATGATGTTCTCTCTGTGTAGGTTTCAGACAGCTGCATGTAGAAGACCAGATGTCAGTGATCCAGTCTTCATGGCTGGGGTTGATGATGTTCTCACTGTGTAGGTTTCAGACAGCTGCATGTAGAAGACCAGATGTCAGTGATCCAGTCTTCATGGCTGGGGTTGATGATGTTCTCTCTGTGTAGGTTTCAGACAGCTGCATGTAGAAGACCAGATGTCAGTGATCCAGTCTTCATGGCTGGGGTTGATGATGTTCTCTCTGTGTAGGTTTCAGACAGCTGCATGTAGAAGACCAGATGTCAGTGATCCAGTCTTCATGGCTGGGGTTGATGATGTTCTCTCTGTGTAGGTTTCAGACAGCTGCATGTAGAAGATCAGATGTCAGTGATCCAGTCTTCATGGCTGGGGTTGATGATGTTCTCACTGTGTAGGTTTCAGACAGCTGCATGTAGAAGACCAGATGTCAGTGATCCAGTCTTCATGGCTGGGGTTGATGATGTTCTCACTGTGTAGGTTTCAGACAGCTGCATGTAGAAGACCAGATGTCAGTGATCCAGTCTTCATGGCTGGGGTTGATGGTGTTCGCTCTGGGCTGGAGGTCTTACACTAACACAGACGCTGGAGAGCTCTACTTCGCTCCTGACCTCATCTTCAACGAGTCAGTACAACTATTGTCTTGCTGAATACAATATTGATAAATCTCTCTCTTTCTCTAGACAATAAATAAAAGGGAAATAAACAATCCTAAATTAAGAATAAACATTATACTGAGCCTCTCTTTCAACTTCTGACCCCCCCCTCTCTCGCTCTCTCAACTTCTGACCCTCTCTTTCTCTCAACTTCTGACCCTCTCTGCTCTCAACTTCTGACCCTCTCTCTCAACTGCTGACCCTCTATCAACTCCTGACCCTCTCTCTCAACTCCTGACCCTCTCTCTCTCTCAACTTCTGACCCTCTCTTGCTCTCAACTTCTGACCCTCTCTTTCTCTCAACTTCTGACCCCCCCCTCTCCCTGTCGCTCAACCTCCGACCCTCTCTCTCTCAACTTCTGATCCTCTCTCTCAACTTCTGACGCTCTCAAATTCTGACCCTCTCTCTCTCTCGATCACCTTCTCTCTCTCCCTCTCGCTCTCTCCCTCTCTCTCTCTGACCCTCTCTCTTTTTCTCACTTTCTCACCCTCTATCTCTCTCACCCTCTCTCACACCTTCTCACCCTCTCTCTCTCTCTTTCCCTCTCACCTTCTTACCTATCTGCCTCGCTTTCTCTCTGTCTGTCTCTCTCTACCTACCCCCACCCCCCCACCCCCACCCCAGTCAGAGAATGCGTGTGTCCAGTATGTATGAACACTGTGTCCGGTTCCGTCTGCTGTCCCAGAGGTTCTGTATGCTCAGAGTCACCCAGGACGAGTTCCTCTGTATGAAGGCTCTGCTCCTCTTCAGCATCAGTGAGTCACATCACTGACACACTGACACCAAGTGACTGTATCATTATCTGGTTCAATATCTGCTTATTTATTTGTGTCTGTTAGTCCCTGTGGAGGGTCTGAGGAATCAGAAGTGTTTTGACGAGCTGAGGATCTCTTACATCAAGGAGCTGGATCGTCTGGCCAGCTACCATGGAGAAAAACACCACACACAACGTCTGTTCCAGCTAACACAGCTACTGGACTTCCTACACCCGGTAATATACACTAACCCTGACCTCTGACCCCTAACCAACGCCTGTTCCAGCTAACACAGCTACTGGACTACCTACACCCAGTAATATACACTAACCCTGACCCATGACCCCTAACCTCTAACCCGTACACAACACCAGTTCCAGCTAACACTGAGACTGGACTACCTACACCCGGTAATATACACTAACCCTGACCTCTGACCCCTAACCCGTACACAACACCTGTCCCAGCTAACACAGCTACTGAACTACCTATACCCGGTAATATAGATCTACTATCCCTAACTTTTGACCCCTGACCTGATCAACCCCTCCTGCTTTGGTGGTATTGAAAGTTAACATCTCTCCCCCTGTTCGCTCTCTACCCACCCACCCTCTTTCTCTCCCTCTCTCTTTTTCTTTCTCTCAGATTGTAAGGAAGCTGCACCAGTTCACCTATGATCTGTTTATTCAGGCCCAGTCTCTGCCCACCAGAGTCAGCTATCCAGAGATGATCTCTGAGATTGTCAGCGTTCACGTGCCCAAGATCCTCACAGGCATGGTTCAGCCAATCCTCTTTCACAATGCACCTTGCTAGAGGGTCATCCCATTACAATTCATCCTAAAAGAGGGACAGACAATAACAAAACAATCTGTTAGACATTCAACCCAGGGTCCCCCATTCAACCCAGGGTCCCCCATTCAACCCAGGGTCCCCCATTCAACCCAGGGTCCCCCATTCAACCCATGGTCCCCCATTCAACCCAGGGTCCCCCATTCAACCCAGGGTCCCCCATTCAACCCAGGGTCCCCCATTCAACCCAGGGTCCCCCATTCAACCCAGGGTCCCCCATTCAACCCATGGTCCCCCATTCAACCCAGGGTCCCCCATTCAACCCAGGGTCCCCCATTCAACCCAGGGTCCCCCATTCAATCCAGGGTCCCCCATTCAACCCAGGGTCCCCCATTCAACCCAGGGTCCCCCATTCAACCCAGGGTCCCCCATTCAACCCAGGGTCCCCCATTCAATCCAGGGTCCCCCATTCAACCCAGGGTCCCCCATTCAACCCAGGGTCCCCCATTCAACCCAGGGTCCCCCATTCAACCCAGGGTCCCCCATTCAACCCATGGTCCCCCATTCAACCCATGGTCCCCCATTCAACCCAGGGTCCCCCATTCAACCCAGGGTCCCCCATTCAACCCAGGGTCCCCCATTCAACCCATGGTCCCCCATTCAACCCAGGGTCCCCCATTCAACCCAGGGTCCCCCATTCAACCCAGGGTCCCCCATTCAATCCAGGGTCCCCCATTCAACCCAGGGTCCCCCATTGATTTTGTCAGTCTCTCTCACTCAGATATCATATGAACATGGCGTAAGTCCTGGCAAAATGTGTAGAATTATAGAAAATTGGCTTTAAAACAGCAAGATTTTCTCTCCACCCCATTGCAAAATGAGTAGAATAGCATGAAATGTGTTTTAAAACTGCAGCATTTTCTCTCTGCCACATGGCAACATTTGTAGAATTACAGAACATGTGCTTTAAAACCACAACATTTTCTCTCCTCCCCATGGCCAAATGTGTAGAATATCAGGAATATATGCTTTAAAACCACAACATTTTCTCTCCTCCCCATGGCCAAATGTGTAGAATATCAGGAATATATGCTTTAAAACCAAAGCATTTTCTGCCGTCAAGAGGGGTACCAGTGAAATGTTTTACCCGCGAGGTGGGGGTAAACCTAACCCTGGTTCAATATATCACAAAACACCTTGGAGGTCAAAACTATAACTATGACCTTGTTAGACACCCAACCATTTACTGTACATAATTAGACACAAAGCCATCGATGACATCACATCAAGTCGGTTTTAGGTTGCTGAGATGGCATCTCATGAGGGAGATTTATGTAGACATCACATGCACAGTTGCAGGCTAGCTCAGTGCTGCGCCTCTCATTGAGTTAAGTTGAAATGATAGCCGACCGGGGTACTGCAGGCTGCCATAGCAACTAAATTATCCATATAACTTCTTTGTGTGATTAAAAAAAAAAGAAAGTTGGTTCAAGGACATACATCTGTTGTAATAGAAGCAATTATCTGGAACATGATTGTCTTCTAATGTTTTTTTTCTTTTTTTTCTTTGAATATTGACCTGAAGGTATTTACTATATGACAACTATTTACTATAACGGGGGATCCTGCTTTCTGGGAAAAAAAACAGCCTGTCTTCAATGAGAGGTGGCAGTTGGTCTCCCCTGGGTCCCACACATACTCTTCATTTGCGCTGCTAGTCACTAGCTTGGAATCCAAACTGAATATCATTCTGTATTGTTCACTATCCTTCACTTCACCGATAGTCACCAGAATCTATGCCATTGATTACGTTGGATCCCCTGATCTCAAGCTGGGGTTTGATCCTGAATGTGCATCTCAGATTGTTGTTTTTCTCTTTTACTTTTCTGTTTACCATTATTTTCTCTTTCATAGTTTCAGCAAAATGTAGTAAGTAGTACATTACACAATATGTCAAAATAAGACATAATTCTTCTGAAGTACACATCATACTCTATAGACACAGACAAAGAGGTGCCTATAGCTGTTCATTTGACCTTTGTATATAAAACCATATCAAACACAAAGTGTACATGACTTCTGTAAATATGGAATGGATTATATGTTACATATTCTATAAAAACAAATCCGTCTTCTTTAAAATTCGATCTAAAACGAACAAATAAAACAATCTATATTCCACTTCACTGGGGTCCCTTGCTTTATTTAGTGTTTTCCATAGTGTGTCCAGAGGGACTCAGGCATACAGGGTGTGTCCAGAGGGAATCAGGCATACAGGGTGTGTCCAGTGGGAATCAGGCATACAGGGTGTGTCCAGTGGGAATCAGGCATACAGGGTGTGTCCAGAGGGAATCAGGCATACAGGGTGTGTCCAGAGGGAATCAGGCATACAGGGTGTGTCCAGTGGGAATCAGGCATACAGGGTGTGTCCAGTGGGAATCAGGCATACAGGGTGTGTCCAGAGGGAATCAGGCATACAGGGTGTGTCCAGAGGGAATCAGGCATACAGGGTGTGTCCAGTGGGAATCAGGCATACAGGGTGTGTCCAGAGGGAATCAGGCATACAGGGTGTGTCCAGTGGGAATCAGGCATACAGGGTATGTCCAGTGGGAATCAGGCATATAGGGTGTGTCCAGAGGGAATCAGGCATACAGGGTGTGTCTGGAGGAAATCAGGCATACAGGGTATGTCCAGTGGGAATCAGGCATACAGGGTATGTCCAGTGGGAATCAGGCATACAGGGTGTGTCCAGAGGGAATCAGGCATACAGGGTGTGTCCGGAGGAAATCAGGCATACAGGGTGTGTCCAGTGGGAATCAGGCATACAGGGTGTGTCCAGAGGGAATCAGGCATACAGGGTGTGGAGCACTGT
>NC_048578.1:31628271-31633271 GCF_013265735.2 Oncorhynchus mykiss | reverse complement strand
GGGAATAGGGAGGAGGAGAAGGTGGAGAGGAAAGGGAATAGGGAGGAGGAGAAGGTGGAGAGGAAAGGGAATAGGGAGGAGGAGGAGGTGGAGAGGAAAGGGAATAGGGAGGAGGAGGAGGTGGAGAGGAAAGGGAATAGGGAGGAGGAGGAGGTAGAGAGGAAAGAGAATAGGGAGGAGGAGAAGGTGGAGAGGAAAGGGAATAGGGAGGAGGAGGAGGTGGAGAGGAAAGGGAATAGGGAGGAGGAGGAGGTGGAGAGGAAAGGGAATAGGTAGGAGGAGGTAGAGAGGAAAGAGAATAGGGAGGAGGAGAAGGTGGAGAGGAAAGGGAATAGGGAGGAGGAGAAGGTGGAGAGGAAAGGGAATAGGGAGGATTACATGGAGAGCTGGGTTGGGAAGTAACTGAGTTACTGAGTCAGTTATGTTGCATTAAAAAATATTGTAATCAGATCACAGATACTTTTCAAAAACTACATGATTACTTCTTGGATTACTTTTAAATACAAAAAGGACTTTTGCGAAATTTAAATTTGTTCCACCTTAGCAAGTCTGACGACAAGTCAGAGACCTCTACCGTGACACACCAAATGATGACCACCAATCAGAGACCACTATCGTGACACATCAAATGTGTTTAATGGATCCTTTTCATCTCCTAACGCCTCTTAAGTGGAAACTAATCCAAAAAGCAATCAGATTACGTTAAGGAGTTTGTGTAATCCAAAAGTTACATTACTGATTACAATTTTGGACAGGTAAAACTGTTAACTGTAACGGATTACATTTGAAAAGTGACCTACCCAACCCTGATGAGGAGAAAGACAGCTTTCTGCAGCTGGTCTCAGTCTGGGACGAGTTGAGAGAGACTTAGGATGCAGCCAAAGGCACGAGGCGCAGCCTTACGAACTCATTCACACTGGAATGTCCGTTTACTGGTTTCTCAGAGAGACTGACAGTCTCAGAGAGAGAGAGGGGGAGGAGAGGGAGGGAGGGAGGCAGAGGGAGAGTGGGAAGAAAAAGAGAGGGAGAGGTGAAAGAGAGAGAGAAGGTCCATTATGACTGCAGCCCTCACTAAGTCCCAGTGGACATGTATTTGTCTTAAAAGTGTGATTTATTTTCCTAGCAGTAAGAGTAGGTTATGTTTGTCAACGCTCTGAAATGGGAGTTTGAGGTTTTCAAAAGCGTATGTTTGCCTGGAGACTGAATAAGGAGGTATCATTCTCTCTTGATGAGTTTGACTACTTACCTTAAAACCTTTTGTGACTAGGGGGCAGTATTTTCATTTTTGGAAAAATAACGTTCCTGTAGTAAACAGGATATTTTGTCAGGACAAGATGCTAGAATGTGCATATAATTGACACCTTAGGATAGAAAACACTCTAAAGTTTCCAAAACTGTAAAAATATTGTCTGTGAGTATAACAGAACTGATATTGCAAGCGAAAGCCTAAGAAAAATCCAATCCGGAAGTGACTCATCTTTTGAAAGCTCTGCGTTCCAATGCGTCCCTATTGAGCAGTGAATGGGCTATCAACCAGATTACTTTTTCTCCGTATTCCCCAAGGTGTCTACAGAATTGTGATGTAGATTTACGCATTTACGTTGAATACCCGTAAGCGGCTACATTGCGCAACTGGTCACCTGATGGCTCCCTAGAGTGATTCTCGGTAAAATACAGAGGTAGCCATTATTTCAATCGGTCCTACTGAAAAACCAATTGTCCCGGTGGATATATTATCGAATAGATATTTGAAAAATACCTTGAGGATTGATTATAAACAACGTTTGCCATGTTTCTGTCGATATTATGGAGCTAATTTGGAATATTTTTTGGTGTTTTCGTGACTGCAATTTCCGGGCGATTTCTCAGCCAAATGTGAAGAACAAACAGAGCTATTTCGCCTACAAAAATAATATTTTTGGAAAAAAGGAACATTGGCTATCTAACTGGGAGTCTCGTGAGTGAAAACATCCGAAGCTCATCAAAGGTAAACGATTTAATTTGATTGCTTTTCTGATTTCCGTGACCAAGTTACATGCTGCTAGCTGGACAAAATGCTATGCTAGGCTATCGATAAATTTACACAAATGCTTGTCTAGGTTTGGCTGTAAAGCATATTTTGAAAATCTGAGATGACAGGGTGATTAACAAAAGGCTAATATTTTCTAGGAATATTTATGTTAGTTGCGTTATGATAATTAGTGTCAGTCGATGATTACGCTCCCGCACCCGGGATGGGGAGTTACTAGAGGTTAAATAACTGCATTATATCTTAATCATAACCACATCGTTATCCTGGAGAAAGAGAGATGGAGAGAGAGTCAGAGAGAGAGGGAGAAAGGAGAGAGAAAGAGGGATTTATAAAGATAAGAGAGGGAATGAAGGAGAGCAAAAGGGAGAGAGAAAGAGAGATGGAATGGAGGGAGAAAAATGGAGAGAGAGAGAGAAAGATTGAGGAAGAGAAGGAGGGAGAAGAGAGAACTGCAGTTGTATCAGATTTCCTCCACTGGGTGTAGATGTGGTCTTAGATTTCTCTCTGGGCTGCTGATTAACGTATGTGTGCGTGTGTGTGTGTGTGTGTGTGTGTGTGTGTGTGCCTGAGCAGAGGCAAGGAACCAATGAACTTCAATTTTAATTTCACACAGCACCAGATATTACATCCCACACCCCTTCTCCCTCTCAATCAATCTATATATCTATCAATCAATCAATCAATCAATCAATCTATCTATCTATCTATCTACAGTGCCTTGCGAAAGTATTCGGCCCCCTTGAACTTTGCGACCTTTTGCCCAATTTCAGGCTTCAAACATAAAGATATAAAACTGTATTTTTTTGTGAAGAATCAACAACAAGTGGGACGCAATCATGAAGTGGAACAACATTTATTGGATCTTTCAAACGTTTTTAACAAATCAAAAACTGAAAAATTGGGCGTGCAAAATTATTCAGCCCCTTTACTTTCAGTGCAGCAAACTCTCTCCAGAAGTTCAGTGAGGATCTCTGAATGATCCAATGTTGACCTAAATGACTAATGATGATAAATACAATCCACCTGTGTGTAATCAAGTCTCCGTATCAATGCACCTGCACTGTGATAGTCTCAGAGGTCCGTTAAAAGCGCAGAGAGCATCATGAAGAACAAGGAACACACCAGGCAGGTCCGAGATACTGTTGTGAAGAAGTTTAAAGCCGGATTTGGATACAAAAAGATTTCCCAAGCTTTAAACATCCCAAGGAGCACTGTGCAAGCGATAATATTGAAATGGAAGGAGTATCAGACCACTGCAAATCTACCAAGACCTGGCCGTCCCTCTAAACTTTCAGCTCATACAAGGAGAAGACTGATCAGAGATGCAGCCAAGAGGCCCATGATCACTCTGGATGAACTGCAGAGATCTACAGCTGAGGTGGGAGACTCTGTCCATAGGACAACAATCAGTCGTATATTGCACAAATCTGGCCTTTATGGAAGAGTGGCAAGAAGAAAGCCATTTCTTAAAGATATCCATAAAAAGTGTTGTTTAAAGTTTGCCATAAGCCACCTGGGAGACATACCAAACATGTGGAAGAAGGTGCTCTGGTCAGATGAAACCAAAATTGAACTTTTTGGCAACAATGCAAAACGTTATGTTTGGCGTAAAAGCAACACAGCTGAACACACCATCCCCACTGTCAAACATGGTGGTGGCAGCATCATGGTTTGGGCCTGCTTTTCTTCAGCAGGGACAGGGAAGATGGTTAAAATTGATGGGAAGATGGATGGAGCCAAATACAGGACCATTCTGGAAGAAAACCTGATGGAGTCTTCAAAAGACCTGAGACTGGGACGGAGATTTGTCTTCCAACAAGACAATGATCCAAAACATAAAGCAAAATCTACAATGGAATGGTTCAATAATAAACATATCCAGGTGTTAGAATGGCCAAGTCAAAGTCCAGACCTGAATCCAATCGAGAATCTGTGGAAAGAACTGAAAACTGCTGTTCACAAATGCTCTCCATCCAACCTCACTGAGCTCGAGCTGTTTTGCAAGGAGGAATGGGAAAAAAATTCAGTCTCTCGATGTGCAAAACTGATAGAGACATACCCCAAGCGACTTACAGCTGTAATCGCAGCAAAAGGTGGCGCTACAAAGTATTAACTTAAGGGGGCTGAATAATTTTGCACGCCCAATTTTTCAGTTTTTGATTTGTTAAAAAAGTTTTAAATATACAATAAATGTCGTTCCACTTCATGATTGTGTCCCACTTGTTGTTGATTCTTCACAAAAAAATACAGTTTTATATTTTTATGTTTGAAGCCTGAAATGGGGCAAAAGGTCGCAAAGTTCAAGGGGGCCGAATACTTTTGCAAGGCACTGTATCTATCTATCTATCTATCTATCTATCTATCTATCTATCTATCTATCTATCTATCTATCTATCTATCTATCTATCTATCTATCTATCTATCTATCTATCTATCTATCTATATATCTATCTATCTATCTATCTCTCTGTCTCTCTGTCTCTCTGTCTCTCTGTCTCTCTGAGAGCTTGGATTAATCCTTTTAGGAGAGTTCTGATGATGATGATGGTAACACACTGTGAAATCATGTTTATCATCACTTTGGAGAGAGAATCTCCTCTGGGGCTACAGTTACTTGGAAGGATGGGAAGGATGAGAAGGAAGGGAAGGATGAGAAGGAAGGGAAGGATGAGAAGGAAGGGAAGGGTGGGAAGGATGAGAAGGAAGGGAAGGATGAGAATGAAGGGTGGGAAGGGAAGGGAATGGAAGGGAAGGGAAGGGAAGGGAAGGGACGGGTGGGAAGGAAGGAAGGAAGGGAAGGGAAGGAAGGGAAGGGTGGGAAGGGAAGGGAAGGGAAGGGTGGGAAGGAAGGAAGGAAGGAAGGAAGGAAGGAAGGAAGGAAGGAAGGAAGGAAGGAAGGAAGGAAGGAAGGAAGGAAGGAAGGAAGGAAGGAAGGAAGGAAGGAAGGAAGGAAGGAAGGAAGGGAAGG
>NC_048578.1:31603271-31623271 GCF_013265735.2 Oncorhynchus mykiss | reverse complement strand
AGCAGCAGGAGGGCGTTATAGTAGAGTATATTGAGTTAACAGCAGAAGGGCGTTATAGTAGAGTATATTGAGTTAACAGCAGGAGGGCGTTATAGTGGAGTATATTGAGTTAACAGCAGGAGGGCGTTATAGTGGAGTATATTGAGTTAGCAGCAGGAGGGCGTTATAGTGGAGTATATTGAGTTAACAGCAGGAGGGCGTTATAGTAGAGTATATTGAGTTAACAGCAGGAGGGCGTTATAGTGGAGTATATTGAGTTAGCAGCAGGAGGGCGTTATAGTGGAGTATATTGAGTTAACAGCAGGAGGGCGTTATAGTAGAGTATATTGAGTTAACAGCAGGAGGGCGTTATAGTGGAGTATATTGAGTTAACAGCAGGAGGGCGTTATAGTGGAGTATATTGAGTTAACAGCAGGAGGGCGTTATAGTGGAGTATATTGAGTTAACAGCAGGAGGGCGTTATAGTAGAGTATATTGAGTTAACAGCAGGAGGGCGTTATAGTGGAGTATATTGAGTTAACAGCAGGAGGGCGTTATAGTGGAGTATATTGAGTTAACAGCAGGAGGGCGTTATAGTGGAGTATATTGAGTTAACAGCAGGAGGGCGTTATAGTGGAGTATATTGAGTTAACAGCAGGAGGGTGTTATAGTGGAGTATATTGAGTTAACAGCAGGAGGGCGTTATAGTAGAGTATATTGAGTTAGCAGCAGGAGGGCGTTATAGTGGAGTATATTGAGTTAGCAGCAGGAGGGCGTTATAGTGGAGTATATTGAGTTAACAGCAGGAGGGCGTTATAGTGGAGTATATTGAGTTAACAGCAGGAGGGCGTTATAGCGGAGTATATTGAGTTAGCAGCAGGAGGGCGTTATAGTGGAGTATATTGAGTTAACAGCAGGAGGGCGTTATAGTGGAGTATATTGAGTTAACAGCAGGAGGGCGTTATAGTGGAGTATATTGAGTTAACAGCAGGAGGGTGTTATAGTGGAGTATATTGAGTTAACAGCAGGAGGGCGTTATAGTGGAGTATATTGAGTTAACAGCAGGAGGGCGTTATAGTGGAGTATATTGAGTTAACAGCAGGAGGGCGTTATAGTGGAGTATATTGAGTTAACAGCAGGAGGGCGTTATAGTAGAGTATATTGAGTTAACAGCAGGAGGGCGTTATAGTGGAGTATATTGAGTTAACAGCAGGAGGGCGTTATAGTGGAGTATATTGAGTTAACAGCAGGACAATATAGAGAGTTATAGTGGAGTATATTGAGTTAACAGCAGGAGGGCGTTATAGTGGAGTATATTGAGTTAACAGCAGGAGGGCGTTATAGTGGAGTATATTGAGTTAGCAGCAGGAGGGCGTTATAGTGGAGTATATTGAGTTAACAGCAGGAGGGCGTTATAGTGGAGTATATTGAGTTAGCAGCAGGAGGGCGTTATAGTGGAGTAAATTGAGTTAACAGCAGGAGGGCGTTATAGTGGAGTATATTGAGTTAACAGCAGGAGGGCGTTATAGTGGAGTATATTGAGTTAACAGCAGGAGGGCGTTATAGTGGAGTATATTGAGTTAGCAGCAGGAGGGCGTTATAGTGGAGTATATTGAGTTAACAGCAGGAGGGCGTTATAGTAGAGTATATTGAGTTAGCAGCAGGAGGGCGTTATAGTGGAGTATATTGAGTTAACAGCAGGAGGGCGTTATAGTGGAGTATATTGAGTTAACAGCAGGAGGGCGTTATAGTGGAGTATATTGAGTTAACAGCAGGAGGGTGTTATAGCGGAGTATATTGAGTTAGCAGCAGGAGGGCGTTATAGTGGAGTATATTGAGTTAACAGCAGGAGGGCGTTATAGTGGAGTATATTGAGTTAACAGCAGGAGGGCGTTATAGTGGAGTATATTGAGTTAACAGCAGGAGGGCGTTATAGTGGAGTATATTGAGTTAACAGCAGGAGGGCGTTATAGTGGAGTATATTGAGTTAACAGCAGGAGGGTCTCTAATGTGTATTACTGTAAGAGATTGCTGAAAGATTCTTGACTTTTGCTCAGGATTAATTCTCTCTCTCTCTGTTTTGAGAATGGAACACCTGAACAGGAGACATGGGCTCATTGCTTTAGCATTTATTACCAGCTAGAGACAGAATACACACACACACATAGTGGTGTGCACGCACATACATACGTACTTACATACATACGCATACACACACACATGCACGTGTACACACGCACACATGTACGTACGCACGCACCCACAATAGAGAAATCACGATAGAGAAACCATGATAGAGAAATCATGATAGAGAAACAACGATAGAGAAACGATGAACCATGATAGAGAAATCACCATAGAGAAACCATGATAGAGAAACCATGAGCCACGATAGAGAAACCATGATAAAGAAATCATGATAGAGAAACCATGAGCCATGATAGAGAAACCATGATAGAGAAACCATGAACCATGATAGAGAAATCACGATAGAGAAACCATGAGCCATGATAGAGAAATCATGATAGAGAAACCATGATAGAGAAACCATTAACCATGATAGAGAAATCATGATAGAGAAACCATGAACCATGACAGAGAAACCATGATAGAGAAACCATGAACCATGACAGAGAAACATGATAGAGAAACCATGAGCCATGATAGAGAAACTATGAACCATGATAGAGAAATCACGATAGAGAAACCATGATAGAGAAACCATGAACCATGATAGAGAAATCATGATAGAGAAACCATGAACCATGACAGAGAAACCATGATAGAGAAACCACGACAGAGAAACAACGATAGAGAAACGATGAACCATGATAGAGAAATCACGATAGAGAAACCATGATAAAGAAATCATGATAGAGAAACCATGAGCCATGATAGAGAAATCACGATAGAGAAACCATGATAGAGAAACATGATAGAGAAACCATGATAGAGAAACCATGATAAAGAAATCATGATAGAGAAACCTTGAGCCGTGATAGAGAAATCACGATAGAGAAACCATGATAGAGAAACATGATAGAGAAACCATGAGCCATGATAGAGAAATCACGATAGAGAAACCATGAACCATGATAGAGAAATCATGATAGAGAAACCATGATAAAGAAATCATGATAGAGAAACCATGAGCCATGATAGAGAAACCATGATAGAGAAACCATGAACCATGATAGAGAAATCACGATAGAGAAACCATGAGCCATGATAGAGAAATCATGAAAGAGAAACCATGATAGAAAAACAACGATAGAGAAACCATTAACCATGATAGAGAAATCACGATAAAGAAACCATGATAAAGAAACCATGATAGAGAAAGCATGAGCCATGATAGAGTAATCATGATAGAGAAACCATGAACCATGATAGAGAAATCACGATAGAGAAACCATGATAGAGAAACCATGAGCCATGATAGATAAATAATGATAGAGAAACCATGAGCCATGACAGAGAACTCATGATAGAGAAACCATGATAGAGAAACCACGATAGAGAAATCACGATAGAGACGTCAAGATAGAGAAATCATGATAGAGAAACCATGATAGAAAAACCATGATAGAGAAATCATGATAGAGGAACCCCGACAGAGAAACCATGATAGAGAAATCATGATAGAGGAACCCCGATAGAGAAATCACAATAGAGAAACCATGATAGAGAAACCACGACAGAGAAACCACGATAGAGAAATCACGATAGAGACGTCACGATAGAGAAATCACGATAGAGGAATCATGATAGAGAAACCATGATAGAGAAATCATGATAGAGAAACCACGATAGAGAAACCATGAACCATGATAGAGATATCATGATAGAGAAACCAAGATAGTGAAACCATGATAGAGAAATCATGATAGAGAAACAACGATAGAGAAACCATGACAGAGAAACCATGAGCCATGATAGAGAAATCACGATAGAGAAACCATGATAAAGAAACCATGACAGAGAAACCATGAGCCATGATAGAGAAATTATGATAGAGAAACCATGAACCATGATAGAGAAATCATGATAGAGAAACCATGAGCCATGATAGAGAAATCATGATAGAGAAACCATGAACCATGATAGAGAAATCACGATAGAGAAACCATGATAGAGAAACATGATAGAGAAACCATGAACCATGATAGAGAAACAACGATAGAGAAACCATGAACTATGATAGAGAAATCACGATAGAGAAACCATGATAAAAAACCATGATAGAGAAACCATGAACCATGATAGAGAAATCATGATAGAGAAACCATGAACCATGATAGAGAAATCACGATAGAGAAACCATGATCGAGAAACATGATAGAGAAACCATGATACAGAAACCATGAGCCATGATATAGAAATCATGATAGAGCAACCATGAACCATGATAGAGAAACCATGATAGAGAAATCACGATAGAGAGCC
Source organism: Oncorhynchus mykiss (assembly GCF_013265735.2). Lineage (NCBI taxonomy): Eukaryota > Metazoa > Chordata > Actinopteri > Salmoniformes > Salmonidae > Oncorhynchus > Oncorhynchus mykiss. The sequence continues at coordinate 31,618,846 of NC_048578.1, read as the reverse complement.
ACGATAGAGAAATCACGACAAATCACGATAGTGGAATCACGATAGAGAAATCACGATAGAGAACCACGATAGAGAAATCACGACAAATCACGATAGTGGAATCACGATAGAGAAATCACGATAGAGAAATAACGATAGAGAAATCACTTTACTACCAGAGACATTCTTCCGAGGACAGGAAGATCTCTGTTGGCCAACACGACCAGCATCTACGACCAACCTACCGAAGCGCAGTTCAGAGTAAATATTTATTGCATTTTCCTTTTTCAAATGGGCGGTAATTTAGAATGCATAAGATTCTGTATTTAGGATAGAGAAGCTGCCTACGGCCCGATAGAGCCATCGCTTCTCCCTTTGTTCTTCAGTCTTCCTGCTCTTTTACTCAAATCCAGACCCCTTTCTTTGTGTAACCAGCTGTCATATCTGTCACGTCCTCTAGGGACGTTTTACTTTATGACATAATTTGTAATCAAGGTATGATTGATTCTGTGTACATGTAATACTGTGTGATTGGTTAGGTATTTAGTAAATAAATAATTAAACCCAATTTTGTATTTCTGATTCAACTTGTTAGCCAGAGTTCGTGAAGATAACCAAGAATTTACAACTTTCAGATGAGACTGAAATAAGGTGACGATTAATATTGACGGCTATTGATGTAAAATATTACTTGGTCTTTAAGAGTTTGTTCGGAAGATAACAGCTCTATAAATATTATTTCGTGGTGCCCCGACTTTCTAGTTAATTACATTTACATGATTAGCTCAATCAGGTGATATTAATTACAGAGAAAGGATTTTATAGAATAGCATGTCATATCACTTAATCCGGCATAGCCAAAAACATGACATTACTGATGGAAAAAGATGTGTGTCTTTTACCATTTCTACGTTCATTTGTCATGGTCTTCCCCAGAGCACACCAAAGGTACTTTAAAGGAAAAATAACATGCCCATTGTGAGAACTAATGTAGACATGTTCAGCAGAGAATTTACAGAAAAGGATATGACGCAAGAATAAATATTGGGAAAGGACCATTTTTGAATGGTTTTCTTATTGAGGTCCTGAATAAATATACTTCAATCAAACATGTTTATGTCATCATGTTCATTGTGGATTACCAAGGTTTTCCATCTTGAGCAAGAATGCCCTATATACAGTATATTATTATCCTCTTTCTCATCATCATCCTCTTCCTCCTCCCTTCATTGTTTTCTCCTTTTGTCTTCATACTCCCACCCTTTCTCCCTCCTCCTTCTCATCTCCTCCTCTCCTCTCTTCTTCCCCCTCTCAATCTTCTTCTCTTTCCCTTTATATCTCCTATTCTGCCCTCCGTTTTCTCCTCTTCTCTCCTCCTCCTCTCCTCCCTCCTGTCCTCTCCTCTCCTCCCTCCTGTCCTCTCCTCTCCTCCCTCATGTCCTCTCCTCCCTCCTGTCCTCTCCTCCACTCCTCCCTCCTCCTCTCCTCCTCTCCCCCTCTCCTCCCTCCTGTCCTCTCCTCCCTCGTGTCCTCTCCTCCCTTCTGTCCTCTCCTCTCCTCCCTCATGTCCTCTCCTCCCTCCTATCCTCTCCTCCCTCCTCTTCCTCTCCTCCTCCTCTTCTCCTCCCTCCTGTACTCTCCTCCACTCCTCCCTCCTGTCCTCTCCTCCTCTCCTCCTCTCCTCCCTCCTGTCCTCTCCTCCTCCTCCTCCTCTCCTACCTCCTGTCCCCTCCTCCTCCTCCTCTCCTCCCTATTGTCCTCTCCTTCCTCCTGCCCTCTCCTCCTCTTCTCCTTCCTCCTGTCCTCTCATCCTCATCGCCTCATCCTCCCCTCCCTCCTGCCCTCTCGTCCTCCTGTCCTCCCTCCCTCCCTCCCTCCCTCCCTCCCTCCCTCCCTCCCTCCCTCCCTCCCTCCCTCCCTCCCTCCCTCCCTCCCTCCCTCCCTCCCTCCCTCCCTCCCTCCCTCTCCTCTCCTCCTCTCCTCCCCTCCTCTCCTCCCTCCTTCCTGTCCTCTCCTAATGTCCTCTCCTCCTCTTCCTCCTCTCCTCCTCTCCTCCCTCCTGTCCTCTCCTCCTCATCTCCTCCTCCTCTCCTCCCTCCTGTCCTCTTCTCCTCATCTCCTCCTCCTCCCTCCTGTCCTCTTCTTCCTCCTCCCCTCCCTCCCTCCCTCCCTCCCTCCCTCCCTCCCTCCCTCCCTCCCTCCCTCCCTCCTCTCCTCCCCTCCCTCCCTCCCTCCCTCCCTCCCTCCCTCCCTCCCTCCCTCCCTCCCTCTCCTCTCCTCTCCTCCTCTCCTCCCTCCTTCCTGTCCTCTCCTCCCCTCCTAATGTCCTCTCCTCCTCTTCCTCCTCTCCTCCTCTCCTCCCTCCTGTCCTCTCCTCCTCATCTCCTCCTCCTCTCCTCCCTCCTGTCATCTCCTCCTCCTCTCCTCCCCCCTGTCCTCTTCTCTACTTCCTCTCCTCCTCTCCTCCCTCGTGTCCTCTCCTCCTCTCCTTCTCTCCTCCCTCCTGTCCTCTTCTCCTCATCTCCCCCTCCTCTCCTCCCTCCTGTCCTCTTCTCCTCATCTCCTCCTCCTCCCTCCTGTCCTCTTCTTCCTCCTGTCCTCTCATCCTCATCGCCTCCTCCTCCCTCCCTCCTGCCCTCTCGTCCTCCTCTCCTCCCTCCTGTCCTGTCCTCCCTCCCTCCCTCCCTCCCTCCCTCCCTCCCTCCCTCCCTCCCTCCCTCCCTCCCTCCCTCCCTCCCTCCCTCCCTCCCTCCTCTCCTCCCCTCCCTCCCTCCCTCCCTCCCTCCCTCCCTCCCTCTCCTCTCCTCTCCTCCTCTCCTCCCTCCTTCCTGTCCTCTCCTCCCCTCCTAATGTCCTCTCCTCCTCTTCCTCCTCTCCTCCTCTCCTCCCTCCTGTCCTCTCCTCCTCATCTCCTCCTCCTCTCCTCCCTCCTGTCATCTCCTCCTCCTCTCCTCCCCCCTGTCCTCTTCTCCACTTCCTCTCCTCCTCTCCTCCCTCCTGTCCTCTCCTCCTCTCCTTCTCTCCTCCCTCCTGTCCTCTCCTCCTCATCTCCTCCTCCTCTCCTCCCTCCTGTCCTCTTCTCCTCATCTCCCCCTCCTCTCCTCCCTCCTGTCCTCTTCTCCTCATCTCCTCCTCCTCTCCTCCCTCCCTCCTGTCCTCTCCTCCTCTTCCTTTCATTCTCTCCTCCCTCCTGTCCTCTTCTCCTCTTCCTCTCCTTCTCTCCTCCCTCCTGTCCTCTCCTCCTCCTCTCCTTTTCCTCTCTTCATCCCATCTTACTTTCATTAGTCCTTGTGAATAAATAAGGATGGAAACAAAGAATTTCATGCTGTTTTTTAGTTTTCCTCTAATTTATATTTCTTCTCATTATGTTCTAGGCTTTATGGGAAAACCCCCCAAAACTAAAACTGACAAATGGAATTATTTACTGCATGACTGTCTGTCTGCATCCCAAATGGCACCCTAATCCCCACAAAGTGCACTAGTTTTTGTCCCATAGGGCTCTGCCATTTTGGAGTGAACAAGTGTTTTGGACAACCAGGCAATACTTTCAGTGTCAAGATAATTGTACTTTTCACTGCATTATGCAATATACCTTAGAGCCACACACACACACTCACACACACGCACACGCACACGCACACATACAGACACACACACACACACACACACACACACACACACACACACACACACACACACACACACACACACACACACACACACACACACACACACACACACACACACACACACACATTGCATAATTTAGAATCATTCTGAGTTTATTGCATAAAGACTACTATATCTGAGACAGTGAAGTGGGCTGTTATTGCTTTTCTTCATACATAAAGACTACTGTATCTGAGACAGTGAAGTGGGCTGTTATTGCTTTTCTTCATACATAAAGACTACTATATCTGAGACAGTGAAGTGAGCTGTTATTGCGCTTCATCATACATGACTAATGGTAGCTTGGTAAGAATTCATTTCTGTCGTCATGTTGGTAATTATGCAAAAGCAACATTTAAAGTTCAACTTGTGTATGTAGAGTTGTTGTGTTGAAGAACCTTACAGAAGCACTGAGGTTAGGTGTGGGCGTTTCTATAGGTCATGACCTATAGTTACTCTGGTTATGAAACAGACACCAGTACAGTGCCTTGCAAAGTATTCACCCCTCATGGCGTTTTTCCTATTTTGCTGCATTACAACCTGTAATTAAAATAGATTTTTAATTTGGATTTAATGTAATGGACATGCATCAAATAGTCGAAATTGGTGGTGAAATGAAAAAAATAACTTGTTTCAAAATTTCAAAAAAATAAATAATGGAAAAGTTGTGCGTGCATATGTATTCACACCCTTTGCTATGAAGCCCCTAAATAAGATCAAACCAAATACCTTCAGAAGTTACATAATTAGTTAAATAAAGTCCACCTGTGTATAATCTAAGTGTCACATGATCCGTCACATGATCTTAGGAAATATACACCTGTTCTGAAATGCCACAGAGTCTGTAACACCACTAAGCAAGGGGCACCACCAAGCAAGCGGCACCATGAAGACCAAGGAGCTCTCCAAACAGGTCAGGGACAAAGTTGTGGAGAAGTACAGATCAGGGTTGGGTTATAAAGAGATATCAGAAAATTTGAACATCCCACGGAGCACCATTTAATCATTATTAAAAATATGGAAAGAATATGGTACCACAACAAACCTGCCAAGAGAGGGCCGCACACCAAAACTCACCTGCCATGCAAGGAGGGCATTACAGTTTTTTCCAACTGCTTACACAAGTTTTCAAAACTGTCTCCTTTTTTTCAAAACTCTACACACAATTCCCCAAACTACACACACAAATGCCTCACATCTCCTTCAAAATGTAACACTGCATTCTAAATGCCATAAACACATGTCAGAATGAAGCATTGGCATCAAATGGTAAACACTGCTTTCATAATAGTACATTTCTGGATCTACCATGTAAACACTGTTGTTCTAAATCTAAAGCTCTTTGGTCTTTCATAGGCTTATATCTACATTTCAATACAATGTTCTACAGTGAAAGTCATCTGCTGAGAGGGGTAACAAGTACACTGTAAACACTAATGTAATGTTCTACAGTGAAAGTAATCTGCTGAGAGGGGTAACAAGTACACTGTAAACACTAATGTAATGTTCTACAGTGAAAGTAATCTGCTGAGAGGGGTAACAAGTACACTGTAAACACTAATGTAATGTTCTACAGTGAAAGTAATCTGCTGAGAGGGGTAACAAGTACACTGTAAACACTAATGTAATGTTCTACAGTGAAAGTAATCTGCTGAGAGGGGTAACAAGTACACTGTAAACACTAATGTAATGTTCTACAGTGAAAGTAATCTGCTGAGAGGGGTAACAAGTACACTGTAAACACCAATGTAATGTTCTACAGTGAAAGTAATCTGCTGAGAGGGGTAACAAGTACACTGTAAACACTAATGTAATGTTCTACAGTGAAAGTAATCTGCTGAGAGGGGTAACAAGTACACTGTAAACACTAATGTAATGTTCTACAGTGAAAGTAATCTGCTGAGAGGGGTAACAAGTACACTGTAAACACTAATGTAATGTTCTACAGTGAAAGTAATCTGCTGAGAGGGGTAACAAGTACACTGTAAACACCAATGTAATGTTCTACAGTGAAAGTAATCTGCTGAGAGGGGTAACAAGTACACTGTAAACACTAATGTAATGTTCTACAGTGAAAGTAATCTGCTGAGAGGGGTAACAAGTACACTGTAAACACTAATGCAATGTAGAAATAAATATTAAAATAATAATATTTATTAGGCCAAACATTACTGTTGAATACAGTAGCAAACAACAAAACCATAAACATATGTCAACCAAAAGTATATTCTTTAGAATACAGTAAAGAACACAATTGTGCATGTGGTGTCACGGAGGGGCAGTCCAGAAATTGGTACGGGGGGGGGGGGGGGGGGGCAGTCACCAGTGCTAAGCTACGCTTCATCTCTTCTCCGGCCTGGCCACAATACTTTGTCCACATCACAAGATAGGTTTTCTCTTGCCAAACATCGAGGGAAGAATCTCCTAGCATGGCGTATCCAACCTTGGACAGAGGCAAACTCTATGTCCCCACATGCGTCCTCCATTGCCTGGAGAAGCGGCATGCGGGCATAGGGTTGGCGATCATACACTTTCCAGCGCCAGGCTGAGAAGAATTCCTCTATGGGATTTAGAAAAGGTGAATTTGGGGGTAGGTACAAAACTACAAATTGTGGATGGGTGGCAAACCAGTTTTGGACTAGAACAGCCCGGTGAAAACTAACATTGTCCCATAAAACCACAAGTCTAGCAGGCTCCTGATCTGGATCAGGGACAAGCATTGTGTAAATTGCATCCAGAAAAGTGAGCATATGGCCGGTGTTGTACGACCCAGTGTGGCATTGTGATGGAGGACCCCGTTTTGAGTGATGGCAGCACACATAGTTATATTACCCCCACGCTGTCCAGGGACATTGGTAATTGCCCTCTGTCCTATTACATTTCTTCCACTGCGCCTGGTTTTGGTGAGGTTGAAGCCAAACTCATCCACATAAATAAATTCATGGCGAATTACATGGGCATCCAGCTCCAATACTCTCTGTAGCAGACAACAGGATATACAGATGAGTAAATATGGTATGTCTGAAGTACTGGAAGTAGTGTTGTATACATACCTCTGCAAAGTCATGTCGCATATTCTTGACTCTGTCAGAGTTTCTCTCAAATGGCACCTTGTAACGTTGTTTCATCGTCACTCGGGGCCGTTGGAGGATGCGTTGTATGGTAGACAGGCTTACAGCATTGATGTTGTTAAATATGGTGTCATTATTCAAGATATGCTCTCTTATCTCTCGAATCCTAATTGCATTGTTGGCCAAAACCATATTTATAATTGCAGTCTCTTGTACATCTGTAAACAGGCGTCCTCGTCCTCCATGATGTCTTTGTCTTTCCACTCTGTAAAGAATTCAAACACAGTATGTGTTCAGCATAGGAACTGTAAACAATGTACAAAAAAATGTAGTACAGCATGATAACCAACCTCATTCATTCAATGCCGTGCAGTAAATGGATGGCTTAGAGTTACAAATGTTTATCCAATACTATGCAGTCATACGTATTTTACAGTACATTACTGTAATGCTAAAATAGTCTTTAGATAGTTGCATACCTGTTCTCATTTCTGAAGGTTCGAATTATGGACGCCACTGTAAATCGACTCAAGTTGGGCTGGACTCTCAGTCCAGCCTCTCTCATGGTCAAACCGTGGTTGATCACATGATCAACAAGTGTTGCCCTAATCTCATCAGAGATGGCTCTCCTTCCTTCTCTTCTTTGCCCTCATCCTCTCTTCTTCCTTTTCCTCCTACTCCTCTTGCTCTCTGTCCATTGTTGGCATCTTTTGTTCAAAACAGGTAATCTGACCTTTGACCTATTTATAGGCCTATACTACAGTAAAGCAGTGATTGGTTAATGATCAGTTAAGCTATTAGTGTTTGCACATTGAGGAGTGTGTGTGTGACCTGGAGAATAAGTGTAGCATTTTGATTGGTTGCGTTTGGAAAAGAAAAGCAAGTCACTTTCTGTTCGATTTTTGTGTTTTAGGTAGATAATTGTGTGTAGTGTTTTGAAAAAGGTGTTTTATGCAATTGACAACTGAGTCGAAGGCTGAGAAATAGCTTATGGTTTTGGATATTTGGTGTGTAGTTTTGCACTTTGAGTGAGAGGTTTCAAAAATTGTGTGACATGAAAAGATTTTGTGTGTAAGCAGTTGGAAAAAACTGTAATCAGAGAGGCAACAAAGAGATCAAAGAAAACCCTGAAGGAGCTGCAAATCTCCACAGCGGAGAGTGGATTATCTGTCCACAGGACCACTTTAAGCCATACACTCCACAGAGCTGGGCTTGGGTGGACAGAGTGGACAGAAAAAAAGCCATTGCTTAAAGAAAAAATAAGCAAATGCATTTGGTGTTTGCCAAAAAGCAGGTGGGAGACTCCCCAAACATATGGAAGAAGGTACTCTGGTCAGATGAAACTCAAATGTAGCTTTTCAGCCATCAAGGAAAATGTTATGTCTGGCGCAAACCCAACACCTCAATCACCCCGAGAACACCATCCCCACAGTGAAGCATGGTGGTGGCAGCATCATGCGGTGGGAATGTTTTTCATCGGCAGGGACTGGGAAACTGGTCATAATTGAAGGAATGATGGTGCTAAATATACGAAAATTCTTGAGGGAAACATGTTTCAGTCTTCCAGAGGTTCGAGACTGGGATGGATGTTCACCTTCCAGCAGGACAATGACCCTAAGCATACTGCTAAAGCAACACTGGAGTAGTTTAAGGGAAAACATTTAAATGTCTTGGAATGTCCTAGTCAAAGCCCAGACCTCAATCCAATTGAGAATCTGTGGTATGACTTAAAGATTGCCGTACACCAGTGGAACCTATCCAATTGAAGGAGCTGGAGCAGTTTTGCCTTGAAGAATGGGCAGAAATCCCAGTGACTAGATGTGCCAAGCTATATTTTTCACCTAAGAGACTTGCAGCTGTAATTGCTGCAAAAGGCTGTGTCTCAGCCTTCTAATACAGTACATGTGTGAATGGTATTTCTGTCTCAGCCTTCTAATACAGTACGTGTGAATGGTGTTTCTGTCTCAGCCTTCTAATACAGTACATGTGTGAATGGTGTTTCTGTCTCAGTCTTCTAATACATCTTACTTCACCTACTTCTCTTTTGAACTCGGCCACCGTTGGAGTGTGTGTTCAACTGCTCTTACAGCAGTATGTGGGTATGTGTGTGTGAGAGAGCGTGGAGCGGGAGATAGACAGCAAGAAGGAGTAGTCGAGAGAGAGCGAGAGAGAGAGAGAGAGAGAGAGAGAGAGAGAGAGAGAAAGATAGAGAGAGAGAGAGAGAGAGAGAGAGAGAGAGAGAGAGAGAGAGAAAGAGAGAGAGAGAGAGAGAGAGAAAGAAAGAAAGAAAGAAAGAAAGAGGGAGAGAGAGAGAAAGAGAGAGAGACAGAGAGAGAGAGAGTCATGTCTATTGACTACTGCAGTAAAAGAGAGAGAGAGAGGGACAGAGAGAGAGAGGGGGGAGAGGGGGGAGAGAGAGACAGAGACAGCGAGAGTGAGAGAGAGAAAGAGAGAGAGAGAGAGAGAGAGAGAGAGAGAGAGAGAGAGAGAATCAGAGACAGACAGAACAGTAGGGGCAGAGGAGTAGAATACATTTGAACTGTACTCATGGGGGAGCTCACATTTTCACATGTGCAACAGAACTGAAAGCAATGTTTTTGCGAATCCCCGGACATGGCTTACGTCCCAAACTGAACCCTATTGCCTATATAGTGCACTACTTTTGTCCGGAGCAAATACTGCTCTGTGAGGGAATAGGGTGTTATTTCAGACAAATACACTGCTTTTTTTCCCACTAGTGGTCCGGCTACAGAAAAGCTGTTAGGTATTAACCACTGTAACACTCTCTCAGTACATAATACTGAACACACAGAGATATTAAGATATGAACAACCAAGCACACACACACACACACACACACACACACACACACACACACACACACACACACACACACACACACACACACACACACACACACACACACCACCGTAACACTCTCTCAGTACATAATACTGAACACACAGCGATATTAAGATATGAACAACCCAGCACCCCTGAGCTCTATAGCACACACACACACACACACACACACACACACACACACACACACACACACACACACACACACACACACACACACACACACACACACACACACACATTCCTATACATGTCCCCAGAGCTCGTGTAACACCACAGTAACTCTCATCATAGAAGAGCAAACATACAAATCAAAACATGAATAGAGTTCTAACGTATATTTCATTCCTCCTACATTCCTGATAACCCATGATGACTCATGTCATTCCTAACACTGTAGTAATGATAAACTATGTCATTCCTAACACTGTAGTAATGATAAACTATGTCATTCCTAACACTGTAGTAATGATAAACCATGTCATTCCTAACACTGTAGTAATGATAAACCATGTCATTCCTAACACTGTAGTAATGATAAACTATGTCATTCCTAACACTGTAGTAATGATAACCCATGTCATTCCTAACACTGTAGTAATGATAAACCATGTCATTCCTAACACTGTAGTAATGATAACCCATGTCATTCCTAACACTGTAGTAATGATAACCCATGTCATTCCTAACACTGTAGTATGCAGCCTCTGGGGTGAGAGAAGCCCTGTACAGGGACTCAATAGGTTTTAAGCTAGATGTGAATTAGCTACAGTGAACTAGGTTTAAACAGCTAGATGTGAACTAGCTACAGTGAACTCAATTTAAGCAGCCAGATGTGAACTAGCTACAGTGAACTAGGTTTAAGCAGCCAGCTGTGAACTAGCTACAGTGAAGTAGGTTTAAACAGCCAGATGTGAACTAGCTACAGTGAACTAGGTTTCAACAGAGAGGAGCATGATATGCACAGCTACGTGTTCGTCCTATAGCCCTTATAGGTTCCTATACAATATGTTATTATAGGACAAGTGAATATTGCATACAGGTGAATTCTCTTCTTAGATCATAATTCAAGCAGCCTGCTTCTGTCAGTGGACTGGACCAGGGTCTCCTGAGGATAGGAGAGGGATAGTCTGCTGGGTAGTCTCAAACCAGACCCTAAGCCAGAGCATTTGAAAATTGTGGGAGATTGTCTACAGAGACTAGCTGTTAACAAACATGTGCAGGCTCGGCTCTAATTTATGTCCTCCTTGATACATCTGGATGTATGGCAAATGGCCCGGCAGAGGACAATGCCCAAGGACTAGTTAGACCTTCTCCTGTTAAGGGCCCAACATGTATCTCTCTCTCTCACACAGTATCCAGATAACTGATTACTGGAATGTGTGATGAAATAATACTATTGCATTCATGTCTGATATCTAGCTAAAACGTGTCCTCTGAGGATAACTTTGATGCTATCTACGTGGATGTAAGATCTCTGTGGTAACTTGCATCTGTACAGGGTGAACAGGTTCCATTCTAATTCCCTAGACTTCTGGGCCTCAGGCCTGGTAAAGCATCTCTTTGTTCATGCTTGGTTTTGTAAGTTAACCTTAGGATCAATGTGACTAGGTTAATGCTTTGTTAATGTCAGTGTGGCCTTGTAACTTAATCGTTATGCCTTGTATGCGAATCCATTCATTTTACAACTTTAATGAAGTACTTGTATTCAGAATTCCATTCTCAGACACTTCCTGATTGCCTGTTACTGTAACTCAACTGGAGTCATTTGCATAATTTGATAATCTTATGGAGTCAGATGAACATTTTAATTGTCTGATTCCTTAGTCTTAATGCGGCTCACGTGATGTATAGAATATATACATTACCAGTCAAAAGTTTAGATACACCTACTCATTCAAGGCTTATCTTTATTTTCTAAACTATTTTCTACATTGTAGAATAATAGTGAAGACATCAAAACTACGAAATAACACATATGGAATCACGTAGTAACCAAAAAAAAGTGTTAAACCAATCAAAATATATTTATTTTTATATTTCCTCCAGCATCTTCACAAGGTGCTTTGCTGTTGTTCTGGGATTGATTTGCACTTTTCACACCAAAGTACGTTCATCTCTAGGAGACCTTCCTGAGCGGTATGACGGCTGCGTGGTGTTTATACTTGCGTACTATTGTTTGTACAGATGAACGTGGTACTTTCAGGCATTTGGAAATTGCTCCCAAGAATGAAGTTCAGTACAGGTGCATCAAAGCAGGGACTGAGAGACTGAAAAACAGCTTCTATCTCAAGGCCATCAGACTGTTAAACAGCCATCACTAACATTGAGTGGCTGCTGCCAACATACTGACTCAACTCCAGCCACTTTAATATTGGAAAAATTGATGAAAAATGTATCACTAGCCACTTTAAACAATGCCACTTAATATAATGTTTACATACCCTACATTACTCATCTCATATGTATACGTATATACTGTACTCTATACCATCTACTGCATCTTGCCATCTTGATGTAATACATGTATCACTAGCCACTTTAAACAATGCCCCTTTTATATGTTTACATACCCTACATTACTCATCTCATATGTATATACTGTACCCGAAACCATCTACTGCATCTTGCCTATGCCGTTCTGTACCATCACTCATTCATATATTTTTATGTACATATTCTTCATTCCTTTACACTTGTGTATAAGGTAGTTGTTGTGAAATTGTTAGGTTAGATTATTCGTTGGTTATTACTGCATTGTCGGAACTAGAAGCACAAGCATTTCGCTACACTCGCATTAACATCTGCTAACCATGTGTATGTGACAAATAAAATTAGCTTAGATTTGATTTGAGACTTGTGGAGGTCTACAATTTCTTGGCTGATTTCTTTTGATTTTCCCATGATGTCAAGCAAAGAGGCACTGAGTTTGAAGGTAGGCCTTGAAATACATCTACAGGTATACCTCCAAGTTACTCAAATTATGTCAATTAGCCTATCAGAAGCTTCTAAAGCCATGACATCATTTTCTGGAATTTCCAAGCTGTTTAAGGGCACAGTCAACTTAGTGTATGTAAACTTCTGACCCACTGGAATTGTGATACAGTGAATTATAAGTGAAATAATCTGTCTCTAAACGATTGTTGGAAAAATGACTTGTGTCATGCACAAAGTAGTCCTCACCGACTTGCCAAACTATAGTTTGGGAGAACACTACAAGAATGGCTCATGTTCTGAATTCTGTCTCTGTACATTTCAAAAGTGCTAAACATATAGTTATATTGACTTCGTCCATCCTAGCTTGCTCATAAATGTCTTAATGAAAATTGTGTATTGCCTCTTATCTGGTTGTCATCCAATTATGCTATAGTTTGTACATTTCAATTGTCAGTAGAAACCACATTTCCTTAAGCAAGTCAGCCATATCAGATGTTTTTTCTAAAGTCAGTAAATGAGGCTGAATGAACTGTTTTGCTGCCAGACAAGGCTTCGCTGATTGCCAGGTGAAGCAGTGGTAAGATGTTGGGCCTGCTATTGGGACAGCTTCATGTAGGCCGTTTGTGGGCACTGTTTGTTACCGTTATAGTGCAATTCATGTATTGTTTAGTGTTGCGTTATGTTGTGTAATGGCTTTGCTGGCATGCATCCCACTTATTTTTAGTTTGTTGCCCCACCAAGATTTACATGCCAAAATCGCCACTGGTTATTTCATAGTTTTGATGTCTTCACTATTATTCAACAATGTAGAAAACAGTAAAAATAAGAAAAACCCTGGAATGAGTAGGTGTGTCCAACCTTTAGACTGGTACTGTATGTCAAATATTACCCCAATACACACACACACACACACACACACACACACACACACACACACACACACACACACACACACACACACACACACATACACACACACACACACACACACACACACATAGTGAGGATACAGCTAATGTCGGCTCAACAATCACCACATCGGGGGGTTGCTGGGATGCAGTCTAATTACAGGGATACCTACAGCACACCTGCTCAAGAATACACACGCACACACACACATATATGGACTTTGGAATAGCCCTCCTTACTGTAGCTCATCCCTGTTATTGGTCCCCCCCCCCCTCCCCCTTCCTCCTCCCAATCCTCCTCCTCCTCCTCCTCTTCCTCCTCGCCCTCTTCCTCCCAATCCTCCTCCTCCCCTTACTCCTCCTCCTCCCCCCTCATCCCCTTCCTCCTTTTCTCCTTCTACTCCCCTTCCTCCTCCTAAGCCTTCTTCCCTCTCCTCCTCCTCCTACTCCTCCTCCTCCCCTTCCTCTTCCTCATCCCCCTCCTCCTCCCACTCATCCAATTCCTCCTCCCCACCCTCCTCCTCCTCCCCATCCTCCTCCCCATCCTCCTCCCCATCCTCCTCCTACTCCTCCTCTTCCCCCTTCTCCTTTTCCTCTTCCTCCTCCTCCTCCTCTCCTTTCTTCTCCTCCTCCTCCTCATCCTCATCCCCTCATCCCCCATCACCAGCCAGCCACAATATAAAACGTCTGCAGTCACATTTAACAGACCAGTAAAGTGTAACTTAATAAAGCTTGTGGAAGATAGAAACATATCGACTGGCTGTGGAACAACACAATCAAATCACAATGATAGAGCTTCCATTAAAGACCATCATCAATGGAGCAACCCAATGCCTTTTGTAATCTAACTAATTCAAACAAACAGAGAGATGTGAAAACAGTGGTGATGACAGTCGAGCTGAAGCCTGACACACCCACACACACACATTGCCTTCGGGCAAGTCCTCCTTACTGTAGCTCATTCTTGTTATTGGTCTCCTCTCCCCCTTCCCTCCTCCTTCTCTCCTCCTCCTCCTTCTCTCCTCCTCCTCTTCTTCTTCCTCTTCCTCCTCTCTCTCCTCCCCCTCCTCCTCTCCCCCCTCATCCTCCTTCTCCTCTCCTCTCCTCCTCCTCCTCACCTTCCTCCTCCAACTCCTCCTCCCCTTCCTACTCCTTCCCTTCCTCTTCCTCCCCCTCCTCCTCTTCCTCCTCCTCCTCCTCTTCCTCCTCCTCCCCTTCCTCTTCCTCCCCTCATCCCCTTCCTCCTCTTCCTCCCCTTCCTCCTCTTTCTCCTCCCCCTCTTCCTCCTCCTCCTCCCCCTCCTCCTTCTCCTCCCGCTCCTCCTCCTCCTCCTCCTGAGATGCAGCAGGATATTTATGTATTTTGTCATCCAAACAGCTAACGCTGCTATCTCCCTGCTCTCTCTCTCACTCCCTGCATTCCCCCTGCTCTTTTTCCCTGCTCAGTATACCATGTACCTCAACCCAGCTGTATGAATGAAAACATGGCCAGTGTGTGTGTGTGTGTGTGTGTGTGTGTGTGTGTGTGTGTGTGTGTGTGTGTGTGTGTGCGTCAGATCCGCACCCTGAGCTGACCATCCATCTCCCCTAGCCATCACCAGCCAGCCACAACATTAAACGTCTGCAGTCACATTTAACAGACCAGTAAAGTGTAACTTAATAAAGCTTGTGGAAGATAGAAACATATCGACTGGCTGTGGAACAACACAATCAAATCACAATGATAGAGCTTCCATCATCAACGGAGCAACCCAACGCCTTCTGCAATCTAACCGTTTCCATGGAGAACAACTTAACTTATTCAAACAAACAGAGAGATATGAAAACAGTGCGTTTCTCGCCACATCTCATGTAATTAATTGTGGGGCATTTTTGCTGAGAAGAGGTCATTGGTCCATGCAGGCAGATCTCTGGCCGAGAGGCAGGGTTAGGTGACTGTGTTTTAGAGTGTGTGTGTGTGTGTGTGTGTGTGTGTGTGTGTGTGTGTGTGTGTGTGTGTGTGTGTGTGTGTGTGTGTGTGTGTGTGTGTGTGTGTGCGCGCGCGCGTGTGGTGTGTGTGAGTTTGACGGTTCTAGGAAAAGTGGTATTTTATCATCATACCACCAATTATAAGGTTTTAAATTTAGGACAGGTCCACTTATCCAAAGTAA